>NC_090028.1:33091326-33391326 GCF_037176765.1 Anolis sagrei
ATTCAACCCTTGTACACCATGATTTTGTTGAGATATCATTCTCGACAGTTCCCATTATCTCTATATTTTGCATTCTTGCTTGTATTTTTTCTTGAAGTTTTTCTTCTCTCATTTTGTCTTGTTTCAGTTCTCATTTTGTCTTGTTTCAGATATCATTCTCAACAGTTCCCATTCCATGTTGGAGTTTGGTATTGGCATAAAATAAGAATGAAAGATTCAGCTGTATGCTGATCTGTTTTAGTGAGCCTGAATAAGTCCATTTTGACTATAGTTGACATCTCGCTGTGGCTTATATTGTTTGCTGCAACTGCAATATTACGCTGTGTAACACCATTTATGTGTCCGGGTTATACATGTCAATGTGCACTTTGTGTAACTCTGAAATGTTATAATATCTGGAAGGTCTATCTATCTCAACCAATGCTGAGGCAGGTGGTACTTGTGACATAAGTTCCAGTGAATCATCTGGGCCACAGAGTTGTGCCTCTGTTTGTAGTCCGTCTGTGCGATTTTCTTGCAACAGCTGAGGATATTATTATTATTATTATTATTATTATTATTATTATTCATGTCCCACCCGAATGACACAGAAAGGCTGATATTCCACTTCTATCCTATGACACAATCTTGTATTAGGGGCAAATTCTTACATTTCAAATTTCTATAAAGCTAGAATCATTTCAAACAAGTGAGTTAAGGTTTACAGGGTGTATTCAACACAACAAAGTTCTAATGCAGAAGAAAGAGCGGTGTGTGTATGCGGAGACCGTATGTGCATAAGGGTGGGAGATGTTTAGATCCAAAAAAGGGGTGAATGGAAAATGAGAAAGCACCTGGACATCTGCTTGTTAGATGCTTGCTGTGGAAACAATCTGTTCAATTTTAACAAGGGTTGACATCATCAAGAAAGCTCCCTGCCATCATTTCACAACTAGTTGCTCTTTGACTGCTTTTATTTTTATTTTTAAAGCTTTTCCTGAGGGTTGGCTTCATTTTTGCTCAGTGAAATAAGTGGCCCATCTAAAATTAGTCCAGCGATGATAAAAGAGACATACATAGCCAGAAAGGAGGAGGAGGAAACATGGATGCATATGAAAGCAACAGAAAAAAATACAATAATTCTAGGATCATCAGACAGAAATGAATATGTCTGCATGTTTGTCTGTGAGTGAGAAAGACAGAGAGAGAAAGAGAAAAGCAGCCAAAAAACCAAGGTGGTATGAAATGTTTAAAAAGCATTACCATTTAACAATGCCGAGAAAAAAAAGAATGGTACCACTTTAATCGTGCATATGCCATAAAGCACCCATTTTTGTTCTTTATTTAGGGAAATTCTATTTTAAATTAAACATCATAAGCCCACCAGCCATAGCAAAGAATATTTTTGGCCATATGCTCTGAATTATTTTCCAGAAAAGGCTCATTCTTTTTTTTTCCAATGGAAACTTTAACCCACCCACCTTCAATGTGTGTGTATATATTTGCAATATTATATATGTGTGCGAGAGGGGGGTAGAGAGGAGAGAGAGAAAAAATGGGCCAGTGGTAAAATAATTTAGAGACTAAGTCTTTCAAATTATACTAGATTCTGAAATTTTCAATAGCATTAGCAGTAGATGGATAGAGATAGATAGATAGATAGATAGATAGATAGCTACATAGATAGCTACATAGATAGCTACATAGATAGCTACATAGATAGCTACATAGATAGCTACATAGATAGATAGAGGCGCTTCCAGATAGCACTAAATAATGGGTTTTAAACAGGGGCAAAAAAATCCCGGGACTTCAGAAGAGTTCCACATACAGAGCTGTTGGACCCGGGATTTCTGCCTCCATTGTCCAGACTTGATGCTTTGTTGCAAGATTTAGAGCAGGGGTCCTCGAACTAAGGCTTGGGGGCTGAATACGGCCCTCTAAGGTCATTTACCAAGCCCTCGCTCAGGGTCAACTAAGTCTAAAACGACTTGAAAGCACATAACAACAACAACAATCCTATCTCATCAGCCAAAAGCAGGTCCACGCTTCCCATTGAAATACAAATATGTTTATATTATAGTCTATACCTGTATAGACTACTGCAATGCTCTCTACGTGGGGTTGCCTCGGAAGACTGCCCGGAAGCTACAACTAGTCCAACGTGCGGCAGCCAGATTACTAACAGGAGCAGGGAGCATACTACTCATCTGTTGTGCCAGCTCCACTGCCTGCCAATCAGCTTCCGAGCACAATTCAAAGTGCTGGTGTTGACCTATAAAGCCCTAAACGACTCCGGCTCAGTTTACCTGTCCGAACGGATTCTCCCCTACGAAACATCAAGGTTGTTAAGATCTTCTGGAGGAGCCCTGCTCTCAGTCCCACCACCTTTGCAATCACATCTGGTGGGGATGAGAGACAGGGCCTTCTCGGTGGTGGCCCCTCGGCTGTGGAACTCTCTCGCGATAGAGATCAGATCTGCCTCTTCCCTCCTGACTTTCAGAAAGATGGTAAAATCTTGGCTCTGAAACTTAGCATTCTCAGATTGATGATCGAATCAATAACTGTTGACCACAAGGCAGATGGTGATGAATTTGTGATTTACCTTGACGAATTGGCTTTATGTAATTCTTGATCTGTATTTTAATGTATTTTAATGTATTAATGTACTATGATGTTATTATGCTTTAGTTTATTTGTATATTGATTCTCTGTTGTTAGCCGGCCTGAGTCCCTCCTCGGAAGTCGAGAAGACCAGGTTATAAAAGCTCTAAATAATAAATAATAAATATTGGTTAAAATTGTTCTTCATTTTAATTATTGTATTGTTTTTAAATGTTTTTTGCATTACAAATAAGATATGTGGAGTGTGCATAGGAATTCATTCATGTTTTTTTTTCACATTATAATCCGGCCCTCCAACAGTTTGAGGGACTGTGACCTGGCCCTCTGTTTAAAGAGTTTGGGGACCCCTGATTTAGAGGATCTCAAGATGGCTGCTGTAGGACTTCTGCCCAAAACTTCAGAGGTTTTTTTTTTTTAAAAAAAAAAAAACAAAACAAACCTTCAAGATGTGGATATGTGGATATGCAGAGAATCGCTGCAGCAAATCACTGCAAAAGTGCAGTTTGTCCTGGCCATAGAAAATGTGCCCTCGACACGTTTCATGAAGTTTCCAGCACACAAAGAAAGTTTTTGCCTTTTACTTAAGGGTCACCTTCTCTCTCTCTCTCTCTCTCTCTCTCTCTCTCTCTATATATATATATATGTATATACTAGGCTTGGGCGGTTTCGTTCGTTAATTTCGTAATTCGTTATTAATTCGTATTTAAATTAGCTTACGATCCAATATTGAGCCATGCAGGAATTGTGTGAGGAGTAATAAAGATTTGAAACAATTTTTTCAATTTATTTCATAATTATTTCGTAATTATTTCGTAATTATTTATTTCGTAATAATTTCGTAATAATTTTCGCATGTCTGGTGCAAGTTTTCTAGTTGTTGTTTGTTTTATCACACCAACAGTCAACAACAGAGGGAGAGGGAAGCTTCAGAAGTTCCCCTGGTCCCATTTGGAGGTTTTTTAAGCATATTGTGCAATCTCGTCCGCCATTAACGAATCGATTCGTAATTTTACGAAATTTCGTAAATTTCGAATTTTTTTAAAGGAAAATTTCGGAATTATTAAAAAAAATGAAACGCAAGGGCCCCCTAAAAACGAAACGAGTTTAGAACCAAATTTTTCCGTGGTTACCCAAGCCTAGTATATACTAGTATATACTTCAGAAGTTCCCCCGGTCCCATTTGGAGGTTTTTTTAGCATATTGTGCAATCTCGTCTGCCATTAACGAATCAATTCGTAATTTTACGAAATTTTGTAAATTTCGAATTTTTTTAAAGGAAAATTTCGGAATTATTAAAAAAATGAAACGCAAGGGCCCCCTAAAAACGAAACAAGTTTAGAACCAAATTTTTCCGTGGTTACCCAAGCCTAGTATATACTAGTATATACTTCAGAAGTTCCCCCGGTCCCATTTGGAGGTTTTTTTAGCATATTGTGCAATCTCGTCTGCCATTAACGAATCAATTCGTAATTTTACGAAATTTCGTAAATTTCGAATTTTTTTAAAGGAAAATTTCGGAATTATTAAAAAAAATGAAACGCAAGGGCCCCCTAAAAACGAAACGAGTTTAGAACCAAATTTTTCCGTGGTTACCCAAGCCTAGTATATACTAGTATATACTTCAGAAGTTCCCCCGGTCCCATTTGGAGGTTTTTTAAGCATATTGTGCAATCTCGTCCGCCATTAACGAATCGATTCGTAATTTTACGAAATTTCGTAAATTTCGAATTTTTTTAAAGGAAAATTTCGGAATTATTAAAAAAAATGAAACGCAAGGGCCCCCTAAAAACGAAACGAGTTTAGAACCAAATTTTTCCGTGGTTACCCAAGCCTAGTATATACTAGTATATACTTCAGAAGTTCCCCCGGTCCCATTTGGAGGTTTTTTAAGCATATTGTGCAATCTCGTCCACCATTAACGAATCGATTCGTAATTTTACGAAATTTCGTAAATTTCGAATTTTTTTAAAGGAAAATTTCGGAATTATTAAAAAAATGAAACGCAAGGGCCCCCTAAAAACGAAACGAGTTTAGAACCAAATTTTTCCGTGGTTACCCAAGCCTAGTATATACTAGTATATACTTCAGAAGTTCCCCCGGTCCCATTTGGAGGTTTTTTTTAGCATATTGTGCAATCTCGTCTGCCATTAACGAATCAATTCGTAATTTTACGAAATTTCGTAAATTTCGAATTTTTTTAAAGGAAAATTTCGGAATTATTAAAAAAAATGAAACGCAAGGGCCCCCTAAAAACGAAACGAGTTTAGAACCAAATTTTTCCGTGGTTACCCAAGCCTAGTATATACTAGTATATACTTCAGAAGTTCCCCCGGTCCCATTTGGAGGTTTTTTTAGCATATTGTGCAATCTCGTCTGCCATTAACGAATCAATTCGTAATTTTACGAAATTTTGTAAATTTCAAAATTTTTTAAATGAAATTTTCGGAATTATTAAAAAAACAAAACGCAAGGGCCCCCTAAAAACAAAACGAGTTTAGAACCAAATTTTTCCGTGGTTACCCAAGCCTAGTATATACATATATACATATATACATATATACATATATACATATATACATACTTTTATATCCTGATCTTCTCTACCTCCATGGAGGGACTCAGACCGGCTAACAGCAGAAATTCAATGCACAAATACATCTAAAACATCATAAAATCATAATAAGTTAAAATACAGACAGAATAAATACATATTTGTAGTGACCCACCAATTAGGAACAAGCATCTAAAACCCAGAAACAAACTCAGATTAAAAATCCCAGGATTTCCAGTTGCAAGGACATACAGACATGTATGACGCAACAAATAATAAATAAATACTCAGTTCTTGTGGGTTTTTTCGGGCTATATGGCCATGTTCTAGAGGCATTTCTCCTGAAGTTTCGCCTGCATCTATGGCAAGCATCCTCAGAGGTAGTGAGGTCTCACCTCTGAGGATGCTTGTCATAGATGCAGGCGAAATGTCAGGAGAAATGCCTCTAGAACATGGCCATATAGCCCGAAAAAACCCACAAGAACTGAGTGATTCCAGCCATGAAAGCCTTTGACAATACAATAAATAAATAGCCATATAATCCAGATTATCAAAACAGATAATCCACACTATCTATTTTAACTGGATTATAAGAGTCTACACTGGCATATAATCTAGTTTAAAGCAGGTTATCTGGACTTTATATGGCAATATGAAAGGAGCCCAGTGTTTGCTTCATTTTGAGCTGAGCCCTAAGAACCAAGTGAGATTCATATTTGCAAGCCAAGAATTATGAAATCAGTACCATTAGGTAAGTTTTCTTTTCGTGTTACTTTGTCTGAATTTAAATTGATAGCTTTAATGCTTTTAATGGGTTCAGCCCTTTTCTAGTAATATTTTGTACCTTCAAAGGTTCTTAAGGGATCAAAGGCAGAGGTTAAATTAATAAACCAAAAAACAAACAAAAGGAAGCATATTCTTCAAGAGAGGAAAGTCTGTGTTTTCATACATGCACACACTGACGATTTGTCATAAATACTGCCTTAACCAAACATGGAAAGTTTCTTTGACATGCACAATACTGCTTAAGTGTAACACGAGCCATGCATTTGCAGAGGTATGGGTTTTGTTTGGTTTTGGAAAATGTGCCTTTCCCGTCTACTTTTGGCAGGCTCCAACTCATCGAACATCTGCTGAAATAAAGATCTGGTCTCTCAGGAAGGAATGTTTGATTAGCGCTTTCACCTGACTGCTTTTTAATCCAAATGCTTGGAGTGGTTTAAAGGATTATTGCAACAATTTGTTATTGTATACTGTTTTGTTTTTGCGCCCGCAACGTGCAAATTGTACTTCTCTTCGCAAGTTAGTAAAATCAATACCAAAATATCTTTCTCAATAGATTTTGACAAAAATATTACTTACTTACTTATTTACTTAGGCGATCCCTCATTGGCCGAGTAGGATAGTCTTCCAGGATCAGTATTCTGGTGGGTCCGTAGGTGACTGTGGAGCCCTATTCTTGATCTGCATCTTCTCCCGCAGTGAGGGCATCAATTTCCAGGTGGAAGGCGGTCTCGGTCGGGGTTGGCTTGACATGCCTTCCTCCTGGCACATTTCTCTCTTTCACCCTCCATTCGTGCCTCTTCAAATTCTGCAGCACTGCTGGTCACAGCTGACCTCCAGCCAGGGCTTCCCAGTTCTCAGTGTCTATGCCAGAGTTTTTAAGGTTGGCTTTGAGCCCATCTTTCAATCTCTTTTCCTGTCCACCAACATTCCGTTTTCCATTCTTGAGTTCGGAGTAGAGCAACTGCTTTGGGAGACAGTGATCAGGCATCTGGACAACGTGGCTGGTCCAGCGGAGTTGATGGTGGAGGACCATCACTTCAATGCTGGTGGTTTTTGCTTCTTCCAGCATGCTGACGTTTGTCTGGTTGTCTTCGCAAGAGATTTGCAGGATTTTCCGGAGCCAACGCTGATGGAATCGTTCCAGGAGTTGCATGTGATGCTTGTAGACAGTCCACATTTCGCAGGCATATAGCAGGGTTGGGAGGACAATAGCTTTATAGATAAGCACCTTGTTATTCCTATGGATGTCCTGGTCCTCAAACACTCTCTGCTTCTTTCAGGAAAATGCTGCACTCACAGAGTTCAGGTGGTGTTGTATTTTGGTGTCAACAGGCCCGTAGCCAGGATTTCATTTCGGGGGGGGGCTAAAAAATTTTCAGGGGGGGTTTCGGGGGGGGCTGCGTTTCGGGGGGGGCTGAGTCTGAGTGAAAGAGGGTCTAGCCTAGCAAACCTTTTGTATCATTACCCCAATACCCCCATGCATATGGGATATATTGAGAATGGTGATCAAATCATGATATTAATAAACATAACAGTTTAAATAATGCACCAGTAAGGCCTTTTCGCGAACCACCATGAGAATTTCGGGGGGGGCTGAAGCCCCCCAAGCCCCCCCCCTGGCTACATGCCTGGGTGTCAATGTTGCCTTTGGTGGAGAGGTGGCTGCCAAGGTAGCGGAAATGCTCAACATTTTCTAATGTTACACCATTAAGCTGTATAACTGGCATTGGAGAGCGGTTGGCTGGTGTCTGCTGGAACAGCACTTTGGTTTTCTCGATGTTCAATGATAGGCCAAGCTTCTCGTATGCTTCTGCGAAGGTGTTTAGAGTGGCATGTAGATCTTCTTCTGAATGCACACAGATGACGTTGTCATCAGCATACTGGAGTTCTATAACAGATGTTGTTGTAACCTTGGTTTTGGCTTTCAGTCTGCTGATGTGAAACAGCTTGCCATCTGTCCAATAGATGATTTCCACTCTGGTGGGAAGCTTCCCATCAACAAGGTGAAGTATCATAGTGATGAAGATGAAGAATAAAGTTGGGGCAATAACACATCCCTGTTTGACACCTGATTCCACCTTAAATGGGTCACTTTGGGAGCTATTGTTGTCCAAAACTGTTGCCATCATGTCATCATGGAGGATCCTCAGGATGTTCAGAAATTTGTTTGGGCACCCAATTTTTTGGCGGATGGTCCACAGAGCACTGCGATTCACTGTGTTGAATGCCTTTGCAAGGTCAACTAATGCCAATGAATAAGAGCAATCAGGAACAGATATGTATAATCCAGGAACAACACCCTGTCTGCACAGATGGCCCTGCAGCTTGTATAACCCAGGAACGAAATTTATACAATGATTTGCATCTTCATATCTTCAGTTTCTTTCTTTTTAAAGAATGGACATACTATGGTGTCCATCTTGGGACCTCTAAATCCTGCAACAAAGCAGCAAGTGTGGACAATGGAGGCAGAAATCCCAGGACCAACAGGTCTGTATGTGGACCTCTTCTGAAGTCCTGGGATTTTTTTGCTCCCAATTTTCTGCTGTCTGAAAGTGTCCCTAGTTCCAAACCTTTAGTCTTCACTATTGCCACCAACAGCATCAGTGTCATCATTAGATTAACAGAGGAACATCATGCCATTCAGTCAATCTTAGTCTTACTGTTCTGTGTCTTTAAGCCAACTGCAAGTTAGGTCAATCCTCTCTCTGCCAGGGTTTTCTCAAAACAATATAGCCAGAAGAGGTTTACTATGGGCTTCCTCTTAGGCTGAGATACTGCAACTTGCCAAAGGTCATCTATAGGGATTAAAACAATATTCCAAAATATATGAAAAATGATTCTAGCTCTTTCTGTTCCATTGCTGTGTCAATATTGTGTATTATGTTTTTGTGGTTTTAAATTGTATATTGTTGATTGTTGTACCTTTGTTGTAAACTGCGTTGAGTCGCCGTTAGGCTGAGAAACTGCGGTATACAAGTAAAGTAAATAAATAAATCATTTCTTGTTTCAGCTCAATCTTTGCATTTTTATCTCTATATTTTGCACTCTTGCTTGTATTTTTTCTCGAAGTTTTCCTTGTCTCAGTTTGTCTTGTTTCAGTTCTTTCATGTCATTCTGTAATACAGTCATTTCTTTCCTCATATCTCCCAATTCTTCTGTAATTTCTTTCCGCATCTTTGCCCTTTGTTCATCAGCTGATTTTTGGTAGGTATCTTGCTTCTCCGAGAGTTTTTGTATTTCTTTTAAGATGTCTTTCATATTGGGTTCACTTGGGGTTGAGCTTGAGTGTCTTCTTTGCGTCAACATGGGGTCTCTGCTTTCTTTATCTACTCTGAATTTAGATGTGGCCATGTCTGCCTTTTAAATAGATTCTTTTCTTCCCTTTAATTCCAAAAATTACTATTCTCTGGTCTTCAGTTTAAGTTACTCTGCAGTTTCTTTAGTATACTTATATCTATATTTTTATTTATTTATTTAATATATTTTATTTAATATATATTTATTTTTATATTATTATGTATATTATTATGTATATTATTATGTATATTATTATGTATATTATTATGTATATTATTATTAATTTTTCGGCTTAATCCATGTAGCTTAATCCCACAGTAGCCTTGTTGTCCTAATGGAACATGGGGAGGCTCCTGTGTTGACGGAGCCATGTCCAATCATGCTACTGTCCCAGTTTACCCATGGAGCCCGGCCAGAAGTCAGCCTACATCATCTGATGGGCATCGTGGGGCTCTGTGAGTGAACTGGGGCAGAAGTGTCCCAGGACACTTATTTATCACATGTGATGAGGTCATTAGAGTGCATTTATGCTATTGAATGAATTAAATTTGACACCACTTTGACTTTTATGGCTATATGCTATGGAATCCTAGTATTTGTGGTTTGGTGAGATATACTACACATTGGGAGTGCCCAAGATTCCATATTTATTATTTATTTATTTCTGTTACTTATACCCCGCCCTTCTCACCCCCGAGGGGGGACTCAGGGCGGCTTACAAAAAGGCAGAAATTCGATGCCCATATCAAATACATACATAGATAAACAATTAAAATAATTAACAATTAACAGATTAAAACATCAGAATAAACACAAGGCACAATAGTAACAGTCTCATGGTCAGTGTTTCGAGTTCCATAGGTCCATTACGTTTCGTCATTATTTGCCCATCATTGTGGTCTTTCTTCTAGCTGCCAGAGTTTCCAAACGCCTGGTCCCACATCCAAGTTTTCAGCTTTTTCCTGAATGAGAGAAGGGAAGTCGCTGATCTGATCTCCCCGGGGAGTGAGTTCCACAGGTGGGGGGCCACTACCGAGAAGGCCCTGCTCCTCGTCCCCGCCAGTCTCACTTGTGATAAAGGCGGGGTCGAGAGCAGGGCCTCCCCAGAAGATCTTAGGTTCCATAGCACTGAGACAGGTGTCAAACTGTATTAATTCTAAAGTATAGATGCACCTTTAGTGTGAATGAGAACCACAGGGAAGGGTGAATGGCTTCAGAATAGCCTTGAGACCAGGACTGACCTTTTCTCACTTCCACTTTTCAAAACGAGCAGGAATAATTTACTCTCTTCTTCTGTGGGTGAGACGGACTTGGTTGAGGTTAAGTACTTTGCTGCTGCAGTTGCATAGTTGTGAACTTTGTTTCATGCATGATATGATCATACACACCTCTCCTCTGTACTCTCTCCTTTGCCAGCACAGTGGGAAGTCAGCACCCCGCTGTGTTACCAAAGTGGCTTTTAAGCTTGAGTTTGGCACGGCTCGGTGAATGTCAACACCCCGTCATGTTACTTTTTGTTTGGATGGAAATAAATCCAGGTGAATGCAAAGCCTTCATGTCCTCAATCAAATATAGCCATGGGAAAACTGTCTCTGGGCCAGAGAAATGATCGATTACAGTTTTATGGTTACACACTGAGCAGGTGTGCCTGGCTCTCGTAAAACCTCAGATTCATTCAGATGTATTTATAGTAAATTTTTACTCAACATCTGGTTCTCCCATTGTTGGATGGTGGAGACCATGTCAAGAATTCAAGGCGGTCTTTGTAACCCACTTGATCAGTCTTCATATTGGAGATATGGGAAGTCTGCTATAGCCTAAGAGCAGCCATCATTGGATCCAAAACTGGAAGAATGTGAAAGGAACTAGTAGTAGTAAGAGGCCTGTCATAGACATATAGTGATATCTGTTGCAGATGGCTTTTTTATTGTATCAGGAGTGAACCAAGGGTACAGTTGTGATGCATTTGAGAAAACACAAAGTTTTAAACTTGACATTATATTAAATATCCTTTGACTAGTATCTGGCCACTTGGAGTGCCTCTGGTGTTGGTATAAGAAGGTCCTCCATTGTGCATGTGGCAGGGCTCAGGCTGCATTGTAATAGGTGGTCTGTGGTTTGCTCTTCTCCACACTCACATGTCGTGGACTCCTCTTTATGGCCTCATTCATTAAGGTTGGCTCTGCATCTTGTGATGCCAGAGCGCAGTCTGTTCAGTGCCTTCCAAGTCACCCAATCTTCTGTGTGCCCAGGAGGGAGTCTTTCATTTGGTATCAGGCATGGATTGAGGTTCTGGGTTTGAACCTGCCAGTTTTGGACTCTTGCTTGCTGAACTGTTCCTGCAAGTATCTCTTTAGATCTTAGGAAACTATTTCTTGATTTAAGGCATTGGCGTGCTGACTGATATCTGAACCGGGGATGGATCACAACCTTGGTCCTTTCATTATTGGCTGCTACTTCCCAGCAGATGTCAGGTGGTGCAATACCGGCTAGACAGTGTAATTTTTCTAGCAGTGTAGGGCGCAGACACCCTGTGATAATTTGGCATGCCTCATTAAGAAGCACATCCACTTTTTTAACATGTTGAGATGTGTTCCACACTGTGCAGCAAAGTAATACTCAGCAGCAAAGTAGCCAAGCGGAATGGCTGAGGTCTTCACTGTATCTGGTTGTGATCCCCAGGTTGTGCCAGTCAGCTTTCATATGATATTATTTCTAGCGCCCACTTTTTGCTTGATATTCAAGCATTGCTTCTTGTAGGTCAGAGAACAGTCCAGGATGACTCCCAGGTATTTGGGTGTGCTGCAATACTCCAGTGGGATTCCTTCAAATCTGGGGAGTGGTGTGAGCTCCCGCTGTTAGCTCCAGCTTCTGCCAACCTAGCAGTTTGAAAACATGCAAATGTGAGTAGATCAATAGCTACTGCTCTGTTGGGAAGGTAACGGCTCTCCATGCAGTCATGCTGGCCACATGACCTTGGTGGTGTCTACAGACTCCAGTGGGATTCCTTCGAATCTGGGGAGTGGGGTGAGCTCCCGCTGTTAGCTCTAGCTTCTGCCAACCGAGCAGTTCAAAAACATGCAAATGTGAGTAGATCAATAGGTACCGCTCTGGTGGGAAGGTAACAGCTTTCCATGCAGTCATGCTGGCCACATGACCTTGGTGGTGTCTACAGACTCCAGTGGGATTCCTTCGAATCTGGGGAGTGGGGTGAGCTCCCACTGTTAGCTCCAGCTTCTGCCAACCTAGCAGTTCAAAAACATGCAAATGTGAGTAGATCAATATGTACCACTCCGTCGGGAAGGTAACGGCACTCCATGCAGTCATGCTGGCCACATGACCTTGGTGGTGTCTACAGACAATGCCGGCTTTGCAACTTAGTAATGGAGATGAGCACCAACCTCCCAGAGTCGGACACAAATGGATTTAATGTCAGGGGAAAACCTTTACCTTTACCATAGCCATTTTTTTTAACCTGATACGTATTTTAACACAATTCATTTTGTTTTCCTTGTTTCCCCACATCAGAATTCAGCAAATAAGCTGTTATGAAAATAATTTCCAGGATGATATATGTTACCATAGAGATGACATTCGATGACAGGACAAAAATATAGAGGGCAATAAACTCTATGTTCGGATGAGACACTTGACTTCCAAGCTTGTGTTCAAACAATGCGTACATGCCAAGATGTGTGTGTATTTTATGAAAGACAAAATTAAAATGTACGACGATCGGGCCAGAACTGACAAGGCATTGTGTTAACATAATGCTCCATATATTTATTGTTTGTCATTTTTCTGGCCCCGACAAGGGTCTCGTTGAATTGTAAATCACGCTATTAAAAATGCCACTGGAAAAGGAGGACAGTTGGGGTGGGTGAGTTGGCTGAGAAAAGAAAGAAAAACATAAGTGGGGGGAAAACCATAGAACACAATCACTATGTTCAGGTTTCTGTTGTGCTCCAGACAGTAACTATCACATCAGAGATGACACTGAGAATCTGGCATAATTACAGGTGGTGACTCATGACCTAGTAGTGAAGAAAAAGAGAATGAAGGGGGAAATAACTGACTTGGTTCGTTTTCTAGAACTTAATGCGATGGAGGTCGATGAGTTAGTGGGAGGCATTCACTGCACTGCAATTTCTATCTATTGTATACTAGCCTTGCCCTGCCACACCTTGCTGTGATCTAGTCTATGTATATGTGTTTTGTGTGTGCATATATGCGTGTATATATTTGTGGATATGTGTATATACATGTGTTTGCATATATATATGTGCGTGTGTGTGTGTGTGTGTGTGTGTGTGTGTTTTGGGCATGCGTTGTAATATGTTTTTTTTTTTTAGCTTTCTAAGTCCCTTCCACTGTGTTTTCAGTGTTTTTATGAGTGACTAGCTGTCCCCTGCCACGCGTTGCTGTGGCCCAGTCGTTGATCTAGAAAATAAAGTAATGAGAAAGTGTTGGTTTCTAATATATGTAATTCCTTTATGCTTGTGGGTAAACAGTATTTCTTGCTGTTTCTTTGTCAGTGTTGATGTGGAGTTGTCTGGTTTGCCCACCCTGGAACATGCAACATATCATTGTCCTTCTTTAGGGGTCCCTTTCAAATCTATGATACTATATCTCTTAGTGTGTGAATCATATCTATCTATCTGTCTGTCTGTCTATCTATTAGGCCTGGGTAACAACGGAAAAATTTGTTTCTAAAATCGATTCGTTTTTTGGGGGTTTTTGCGTTTCGTTATTTAAAATAATTACAAAATTTTCCTTTTAAAAAGTTCAATATTTACGAAATTTCGTAAATGTGAAAAAAATTACAAAACATTAACGAATCGATTTCTGAAACAATAACGAATCGATTTGTTAATGGCGGACGCGACCGCGAAATACGCTAAAAAACCTCCAAAACCTTCTGAAGCTTCCCTCTCCCTCTGTTGTTGACTGTTGGTGTGATATTATAATTTTTTTTCACTAATTAAACAAAAAACAACCATAAAACTTGCCCCAGACATGCGGAAATAATAACGAAATGACCTCAAACCAATAACGAAACGAATACAATAACGAAATACGAAGCATTTACAAAACTATTTAAAAATTCATTTTTTAAAAAAATTGCTCCAGAATGGTTCGTTATCGTTTTGTAATTAAAAAAATTAATGAATTATTAACGAATTACGAATTAACGAAACGAAACCGCCCAGCCCTACTATCTGTCTATCTATCTATCTATCTATCTATCTATCTATCTATCTATCTATCTCTATCATCTATCTATCTATTTATATCTATGGATACATGGCTCTTTGTCAGGAGGGCTTCGATTATGTTTTCTTTCCCTGGTGAAGGGAGCTGGACTGGATGCCTTAAGTATTTTCTGATGGTCATGGGAGTTCTGTATGGGAAGTTTGCCCCAATTCCGTCGATGGTGGGGTTCAGAATGCTCTGATTGTAGGTGAACTATAAATCCCAGTAACTACAACTCCCAAATGTCAAGGTCTATTTCCCCCAATCTTCATCTGTGCTCATATTTGGGCATATTAAGTATTCGTACCAAGTTTGGTTCATTGTTTGAGTCCACAGTGATCTCTGGATGTAGGTGAACTACAACTCCAAAACCAAAGGACACTCACCTCCAAACCCTTCCAGTATTTTCTGTTGGTCATGGAAGTTCTGTGTGCCAAGTTTGGTTCAATTCCATCGTTGGTGGGGTTCAGAATGCTCTTTGATTGTAGGTGAACTATAAATCCAAGCAACTACAACTCCCAAATGACAAAATCATTTTTTTAAGTGAAGGACATACATTAGGCTGTTAGCTGCCCTGTGTCCAAATTTGGTGTCAATTCGTCCAGTGGTTTTTGAGTTATGTTAATGCCACAAACAAACATTACATTTTTATTTATATAGATATTCATGTATACATGTAGAAATTTTGGTCAAAGAATTGACCCTAAAAAACTGAGTTGCTCTGAACAGAGTGCCAAAAGTTAAGAACTTGGTTATGAACCATCCCAGTTAAAAGTTAAGAACCATCCCAGGAGAACTATAGAAAGTAGTGTTCTCTATTATCTCGGCCTTCCTTTGAGGGGAGGTGCCAAAAAGCAGAGTGGAGAGCACTGGTGCTTTTTGAAAGGTTCTTCTGGGATGGACTAAACTCTCATTTTTTGCCATGGAAAAGAAGGCAGTTCATTTCTTTTTGGATAAGAGTTTTTATGGGAAAAGGAACCATATCTTCTCTGAATAGCGTATAGTGCTGAAAAGCCTTTTCAAATTTCTGAGGGGGAAAATGGCAGCAGCTAGGGTCAAAATTGCTGTATGAAACATTAACAACCTTAGATATGCAGATGATACCACTTTGATGGCTGAAAGCAAGGAGGAGCTGAGAAGCCTTCTAACCAAGGTGAAAGAAGAAAGGGTAAAAGCTGGGTTGTAGTTAAACATTAAAAAACAAGATTATGGCAACCAGATTGATTGATAAGTAGCAAATAGAGAGAGAAAATGTGGAGGCAGAGACAGACTTTGCATTTCTAGGCTCCAGACTACAGTCAGGAAATCAAAAGTGCTGGTTTTAACCTTTAAAGCCCTAAACAGTTCTGGCCCAGACTACCTGTCCGAACGTATCTCCTGTTATGAACCATCACGAAGTTTAAGATCTTCAGGAGAGGCCCTGCTCTCGATCACACCACTTTTGCAAACACGGTTGGTGAGGACGAGAGACAGGGCCTTCTCAGCAGTGGTCCCCCATCTGTGGAACTCTCTCCTCAGAGACATCAGGTTGGCCACCTCCCCCCTGTCATTTAGAAGAAAAATTGAAGACTTGGCTTTGGGACCAGGCATTCGATTAGTGGACAGCGGTAATTGGAAAGAAGACTTGGATACTGTGACATTGAATTAACCCCAGACTTGGTTTTGGATAGGTGTATTGTGTCCAAATTTGGTGTCAATTTGTCTAGTGGTTTTTGAGTTATGTTAATCCCACCAATGAACATTACAGTTTTATTTATATAGATTTATGCTACACTAGAACAGTAAAGACAATCTATCACTTAAGTAAAAGAAATATTAAATATCATGCTTCTGCCCATGTGATGAGGTGGGGAAAAAGCCAGGAGAGTGTGGGGCATGGGGCAGCAGGTCTCCATGCCTCCTGGATGTGTATCACTGGGATCACCACAATTCGTGGCGAGACTCAGCGATTCTGGTGGCACGTATGAAGAGGTCCATAGTCTTTTGGAAAACTGAACATTTCTTAAAGACAACATAAAGCACACCATCTTTCTAAAAATATGACCTCTCTGAGTAAACATGAATAAGATGTGAAGATTGTTTAATTCAGGAGAACATTTTCCCACCCCACCCGTATAAAATTAGATGTTCAAATTTCATACAAAATTCTCCTTTCTGAAATCTATTTTCTGCAAAGTCTGTTCAATGAAGTGATGAAATCTAATCGGCTGATCACCTGTGCTTACATTTCTTTCCCAGGCTGTTTAGAAAAGGATGTAAAAGATATGGATGTGAATATTCTACTGTGATATAATCCCAAAGTCAGCTTAAGTGCAATCAATACTTAGTTTTCATTTTTAACCACAATAAGCAAATAGAACCATACACCAAGAAAAAGTCCGCGTCTTATTATGTTTCCTATGCATTTTTGTTAATGCTTGTTTCCTTGTGATAGAAAAGCATGGCCATAGGTCCTAATAGTAGTTCAGAACTTGTGACATTTCCCAGTCTCTATGAAAACCAATGTCAAAATGTTGGTCAAGCTACTGCTGGAAGCTATCATCCTCCTGTTTACCGTGGATCCAAATGAGGCCATAGACTCATATGTGGCAGTTTAGACATGGCCATGGTTGTTCATGGATAATAGATTAGAGCCTATGCTGTTACATGCTGGGCCTACAGCAAATGGCTTTTGAACAGGACGTGCTCTTTGTGCCCAGCAGGAAGCCGGGGTGCCTCAGAGTGAAAGGTCCTAAGGATTTTCCTATACTGAGTCTTTAGAAGCTTGAAAAGTTCAACAACGTCCTTTATTATTGCTTAAGTCTTCAACAAAACAATCAAATACTTCTCAGATCTTCAACAAATTAAGCAAATGCTTCAAGGCTTTGAATCAACTGGTGGCTTTCTTAATCTTGTCCACAAGGGACAGGCAACTGGCTTCGTGAACTGTTTCTTTTCTTTAAGAGGAAAACCCTTTTTAATCCCTGCTTGGGCAATCTACTTTCTAACTTTGCTGGTGTGGGCTCTACTCCTGGCTCCAAACTGCTTCTTGGGTTCCGAGTAGACCTACCAGTCAAGGCTTTGTAGATTCTCCAGCTGGAGTCCTTTGGAACTGTTTTCCCCCGGATGCTGTGAGAAACAAAGTTTCTCTACAGGTGGAGCTAATCCATGTCCTGTAGCTAAGCTTTCCAATGCAAGACTGACCTAAAATGGCTCCCTCTCCTCCCAGAGCCCTGGGGAAAGGGGCGGAACCAAAACTTCACAATGATTGATGGGTCATTGGCCCTATAATTGCAAACCAAGGGAAGCCACCTTATTGCAAAATGCATCGAACTTTGGAATACATGCAAACACTCAAAGAAAGAAAAGGAAGTTGGAGCTTTTGGTACAGCCGTACCAGCACAGAGCCAGATTCAGTTATACTTAAAGCAGGCCCATGGGGATGAGTTGGACAAGTGCTTCAAGACTTATTTCAGTGATCTTCTTGAAGCATAATCACATCTGCTTCCAACCCAGTCTATCTAAATGTGTACAGCTAGTAAGCAATATTTTGAGCAAATATTTCAAGGTCCATTCAAAGCCACCTAGGATATGTTGATGCCTTCCACGGAAGACAACATGGTGCCTGCAATATCTCATACAGACCTGCTGTGGGATTTCTCTTTCAAACCCTAGTGATGGGAGAGCTTCCTTCACCATAGCTGTGGTTAGACAGATCTATTAGGATGTGCATCAGACTCAGGAATAACAAAAGTATTTACGCTAGGGCCCCATATCAGGGGATTAGAAACAGCTCAGGAGGCATAGAGTTCACCTTCCACCAATAAGCATCTGCAACCTATGATGGTCTATTATGATGACATCTTGGATAATGGTCAAACTTTTGGAGGAGAATACTGTGATATATACGAGGACTGAATGAAAAGTAATGCTTCCACCTTTGTAACTCCTCAACAGGTGGCAGTACTGGTATGCAGCAGGTACTGGCTTGTTCAGTAGACTCTCCTCTACAGTTCCATTTTGGGGGGAAAGCCTCAGCATTGAATGGTCAGTCAATTCAACTTAAGCAAACTGCAGTCATTGAATTCTTGACAGCAGAAGGTGTCACCCCAAAGGAGATTAATCAGAGAATGCAAGCTGTTTATGACGATTGTGTTGATGTGAGTACTGTGCATCGTTGGGTGAGTAAGTTTAAATATGTTGAGGTAGGAACATCTGACTTGCTTGACAAACGAAGAGTTGGACGTCCTTTGACAGCAGCCACCGAGTTTCACAAGCAGAAGGTTGACAGATTGATTCAGGACAATCGTATCACTCAAGAGAGAAATTTCAAGCATAATCAGCATTTCACAAGAATGTGTGGGTCACATTATTGCTTTGCTTGGTTATCGGAAGATCTGTTCGCGATGGGTAAACCAGGATGCTGACACCTGAAATGAAAGCGCATAGACTTGAAACTTAAGAGACTGGATATCACCATTGTACGACATCCTCCATACAATCCTGATTTATCACTGTCTGAGTTCCATCTGTTCCTAATAACGAAAAAAGATCTGCGGGGACATCATCATGCTTCTTATGAAGACGTTGAGAGAACTGTGAGATGCTGGTTGTGGAAACAACGTGTCGACTTCTTCCTTGGCAGCTTCAGAAAACGTGTTCATCATTGGCAGAAATGTATCCAATTGTCTGGTGATTATGTGGAAATGTTAATAGTGATAGCTAAAGAGCACATTCTAAGGATTATTTCTGCGTTTGATTTATTAAAATATTCCCATCCGAAGTAACGAAGGTGGAGGCATTGCTTTCCATTCAACCCTCGTTTGTGTGTGTGTGTGTGTAGAGAGACATTTAGATATCTGGAAGTAGCTTTATGTCCATTTTCTGATCCCAAACAAATCCCACCTGTAATTTGCAGCATAGGAATTAAGGTGGGTTTTGTGCATAGCTATACATGGATGCACATGGATACACAATGGATGTGCATTGTTTATTTGAACCTCAATTTGGTCACACATTTGGCGTATTGGTTTAGTTCTCAACATTGCCACTCAACTCAAGGATAATCATGTGCAACACTGTATGTGGGAAATTACAGTTGTTAATGCCCCTCTAAAGATGTCAAAGCTTCCTGGGAAGTGGTTCTCAACCTATGGGTCCCCCGGTGTTTTGGCCTACAGCTCCCAGAAATCCCAACCTGTTTACCAGCTGTTAGGATTTCTGGGAGTTGAAAGCCAAAACATCTGGGGACCCACAGGTTGAGAACCTCTACTCTCGAGTATAGAATCAAAAGGGCAGAATACCTTACATACTCATGTATGAGTCAACATCATGTTTAAGTCAAGGGCAGATTTGGGAGGGGGGTGTTATGTTAGTCAAAGATTATTCCATAGAGAAGGGAAAGCTACCATAGCCATTTCCTTACCCAGGCATTAAAGCTCAGAAGTGGAACCATAGCAGAGAGCATAGAGAAGGTTGGTGCTTCCTTTATGTCCTCCTGGGATGGACTAAGCTCTTGACTTTCATCACTCTTCTCAGAGATGGTGCCTTTAAAAAAAAGAGTTAAGATACTGGGTTGTTGTAAGTTTTTTCGGGCTATATGGCCATGGTCTAGAGGCATTCTCTCCTGACGTTTTGCCTGCATCTATAGCAAGCATCCTCAGAGATAGTGAGGACCTCACTACCTCTGAGGATGCTTGCCATAGATGCAGGCGAAACGTCAGGAGAGAATGCCTCTAGACCATGGTCATATAGCCTGAAAAAAACCTACAACAACCCAGTGATTCTGGCCATGAAAGCCTTCGACAATACAGTTAAGATACTGATTTTTAGACTTCTATTTCTACCAATGTAATGCTACTATTTTGGAAATGATAGAAAGGAGCTTTGGTCCAAATTGTTTGGAAAATTCAGCAGTCATGACTTTTTGAAGGTACATACTCTATTCCTCAGCTCCATTTCATGGAATTTTCCAGTTACAATAACAAACTTAATTGCTTGACATTGAATATTGTCTATCACTTCTGAAGATAACTGGAACAGCATTATGCTGCTTCCTTGTCGAAATGCCTTGCTATGAATACTGTAGGAATAATTATTTACTTCCCCGATGCTTGGAGATTTCTCTTTAACCTTGACACATGTATATTTTGCTAAGCTTCTTGAGAGAGGGGTAAAAAGTATATTTTTGTGGGAGATGTACGCCAGACTTTGATCTGTATCCAAATTTTGCAGATGGCCATTATCTCTATATAGGAGAATCTACTGCTCTGAAAACAGGACAATGTTGTGATGTTTGAAGTTGGAGTTTCTCCCTGGATAAGAATTTTTCATCATATTGAGCATAAAAGAAAATCAGGTCTAATCTCCTTCTACCTTGTGGGTGTTTCAAGGTTCTGGAAGCACGCCGAGTTTCCTTTGTAAGAAAGATATGAAGCTTGTTAAAAATGCTTATGTTTATGAGAACATGACATATTAGTCAGTTTCTCATTGCAATGCGATTTCTAAAATATTATTTATATTAGACTAGGGTGAAAAAAAGAGAGGGTAAATCACTTCAATAAATAATTGAGTATTTAACCCATATGGTATGGGCAAACCCTAGGTATGGGCAAACCTAGGCCTGGGGGCCAGATGTGGCCCCTTGGACTCTTTTCTCAGGCCCTCCTCTCCCTCACCATCCTATCTTTCCTTCCCTCTTTCCTTCCTCCTTCCCTCTTTCTCCTTCCCTTCCATCCTTTCATTCTTTCTCTTTCCTTTCTCCTTTCCTCTCCCTCCCTTACCTCCCTCCCTCCTTCCTTCCCTTTCACCCTTTCAGCCTTCCTCCCTTCCCTCTTCCCTCCCTCCTTCCCTCTTTCTCCTACCATCCTTCCCTTCCTCCCTTTCATCCTTCCTTCCTTCTCTCTTTCCTTCCTCCTTACCTCCTTCCTTTCACTCCCTTTTCTACTACCATCTTTCCCTTCCTCCCTTTCACCCTTCCCCCTTCCCTCTTTCCTCCCTCCTTCCCTCTTTCTCCTACCATCCTTCCCTTCCTCCCTTTCATCCTTCCTTCTCCCTTTCCTTCCTCCTTACCTCCCTCCTTTCACTCCCTCTTTCTCCTGTCATCCTTCCCTTCCTCCCTTTCACCTTTCCTCCCTTCCCTCTTTCCTCTGTCCTTCTCTGTTTTTCCTATCACCCTTCCCTTTCATCCTTCCCTCCTTCCCTTTTTCCTCCCTCCTTCTCTCTTTCTCCTACCATCCTTCCCTTCCTCCCTTTCATCCTTCCTTCTCTCTTTCCTTCTTCCATCCCTTCCTTCTTTCCTTCCATCCTTCCATCCTTTTTTCCATCACCGTGTAGCTGTTAGCATGCGGTTCCCAAGTTAGAAAGTTTGACCATGCCTGATTTAACCCAATTGTACTGTAAATTAAACATCTAACTATGGTTAAAACCTCTGTTATAAACAATTTGGACAGCTACTTTCTGTCAATAAAGCATTAAAAAATTATGAAACTCTAAGCAGGTAATACAGAAAAGAACGCATACAAATTACACTCACCTGTTCCCCAAAACCAGGATTCAAATTGTTCTTCAAGAAAATAAAATTTACAAAGACATAAATAAAAACCTGCGTCAACAAGGTGAGTTGGATTGGGAGTTGGACTATGTAGAGCATGGTTCAAATCTCTGCTCAGTCATTGAAACTCAGAGGGTGGCCTTAGGTAAGTCATACTTTCTCAGCCTCAGAGGAAGTCAAAAACAAACTATCTCTGAACAAATTCTGCCAAGAAAATCCCATTGATGGATTGACTTTAGGATCACTGTAAGTCAGAAATGATTTGAAGGCATACAATGTCAGTTATCTTTATCCTCATGTGATAAAGTCATAGAATCATAGAATCAAAGAGTTGGAAGAGACCTCATGGGCCATCCAGTCCAACCCCATTCTGCCAAGAAGCAGGAATATTGCATTCAAATCACCCCTGACAGATGGTCATCCCGCCTCTGTTTAAACGCTTCCAAAGAAGGAGCCTCCACCACATTCTGGGGCAGAGAGTTCCAATGCTGAACGGCTCTCGCAGTCAGGAAGTTCTTCCTCATGTTCAGATGGAATCTCCTCTCTTGTAGTTCGAAGCCATTGTTCCATGTCCTAGTCTACAGGGAAGCATAAAACAAGCTTGCTCCCTCCTCCCTGTGGTTTCCTCTCACATATTTATACATGGCTATCATATCTCCTCTCAGCCTTCTCTTCTTCAGGCTAAGCATGCTCAGCTCCTTAAGCCGCTCCTCACAGGGCTTGTTCTCCAGACCCTTGATCATTTTTGTCACCCTCCTCTGGACACATTCCAGTCTGTCAATATCTCTCTTGAATTGTGATGCCCAGAATTGGACACAATATTCCAAGGCAACCAGAACTTGCCAAATGAAAGATTTTCAAATTCTCACTTGCTGCAATGCTAGAAATTTGGGGAGTGATATGATAAATTATGACAAATTGTTGCATTCATCATTTGCTTTTAATGTATCATGTATTTGTATTTTTGTGTATTTGTGTGGCATCGAATGGCTTGCCATCCATGTTGTTTGCCATCCCAAGTCCGCAAGGGGAAATGGAATGGGATGCATATAAAGTTGACTTGACTTGAAAGAATGTTTAATTGGGGGCATAATTCACATGCACACACTCACGTAGCCGAACAACCCTGACAACATTCAGATTTGGTGCAAATTTCACTGTGGTAAAACCAATGATGATTGATGAATTATTTCTTGTCGTTTGCTGTTGACTTCCACACATCAAGTTGTTAGTTTTCTCCGGAGTGGTTTTTGCTTCCCGCAACATTGTTCAGGTGTTCCTCCCAAGGAAATACCTCCCGCTTTTGCTTTCCATTGTGGTCCCAGTGGAAACTTGATGAAAGGTCTTTCTCCAGAACAGAGGACATTAAGGAGCCCCCCGAAAAGATTGATGGGACCACCCCACAGTCCAGAGCTCAGGGGGTCTTTGGTCACCCAGGCTTCTTCTGAATGAAGCCAGGAAAAAGTAGGGTCTCGAGCTTTCCATCTCCTATCAAAGATGAGGAAGGGTGAGAGAGGGGGGGAAGGGGTCCCCTGTAAATTTTATGACCACAGTGTCAAAAGTCTTCCATCCATATGGCAGTAAATATTCTAATGAAGTCTGGAAAGAAAACCATTTGTAATTGCTTGGGGCTGAGCATTAGGACAACCTGTTTCTAGTTAGCCAGTCATTAGGAAGATCTAACGTCCATGCTAAAATGGTTTCCTGTTTCTGAGTACTTAAATTTAGTTTTAGTAAAACCCAACTTCCTGAACAATTATTTTTCCTTAAGCAATTGTATGCAGGAGTCCCACCCCACCCCTCTTGTTTGTTTGTTTGTTTGCTTTGAATGTGTGTGTCGTGTCAGTGTTTGTGTATTTACTGAGAGCCACAGATACTTCAAGTATGTTCGGGCTAATAAAAAGAACAAGGATCCCAAAACTGGCAGGCATGATCCAGTTATGTTTACGTCTCATTTGGAGAGCTGAAGCACACACTTATATGTCTCTCACTGGAACAAGTGGGGTTTTTCAATTATTCAGTTTGTGGAGGTTATTTATGTATTGACTAGCTGTACCTGCCACGCATTGCTGTGGCTAACCTTCTCTCTCTCTTTCTCTCCTTCTTTCTCTCCTTCCTTCCCTTTTTTCTTTCCGTCTCTCCTTCCTTCCTTCCTTCCTTCCTTCCTTCCTTCCTTCCTTCCTTCACTTTTTTCTTTCCTTCTCTCCTTCCTTCCTTCCTTCCTTCCTTCACTTTTTTCTTTCCGTCTCTCCTTCCTTCCCTTTTTACTTTCCGTCTCTTCTTCCTTCCTTCCTTCACTTTTTTCTTTCCTTCTCTCCTTCCTTCCTTCCTTCCTTCCTTCCTTCCTCCCTTCCTTCTTTCACTTTTTTCCGTCTCTCCTTCCTTCCTTCCTTCCTTCCTTCCTTCCTTCCCTTTTTTCTTTCCGTCTCTCCTTCCTTCCTTCCTTCCTTCACTTTTTTCTTTCCTTCTCTCCTTCCTTCCTTCACTTTTTTCTTTCCTTCTCTCTCTCCTTCCTTCCTTCCTTTTTTTCCTTTTTTACTTCCTTCCTTCCTTCCTTCCTTCCTTCCTTCCTTCCTTCCTTCTCTATCTTTCCTTTCTTCCCCTCCCTTTTTCCTTCTCTCCTTTCTTCCTTCTCTACTTATTCTTGGATTGTAAATCCCAGCAGTCCTCCTGATTGATTGATCTATCTATCCACTATCTATCTCTGTCTAATCTATATATCTTTTCTGTCTGGAGGATTGCTGAGAGTTGCAATACAGGAATAGGAAATATGTACGGATTGGGATGCTCTCAAAGAAATCCAACGAGAAGCAAGCTTGCAGTTTGGAAGCAGTACATTTGGAGCATCTTCCTCCCCTAAAGGGCATGATCTAGGGGATGTTGGAAACTGTCATTTTCACACATGCGCTGTATTGTCATTTAGCTTTTGGGGAGTTTTAAGACCTTTCTTCTATATTTTGGAAGGTGTTTATGAGTGATGGTCACTCGTTGGTCTGTTAGGGGTGTAGTGTCCAAATTTCATGTCAATTCATCCAGTGGTTTTTGAGTTATGTTAATCCCACAAATGAACATTACATTTTTATTTATATAGATGTATTCACCCTACTAGCCATTCCCTGCCATGCATTGCTGTGACCCAGTCTGTGTGTATGTGCTTTGTGTATATATATGTGTGTATATGTGTGTGTATATATTTGAGTATATGTGTATATATGTGGTTTTGTGCATGCGTTGTAATGTGGTTTTTTTTTTTTTTGCTTTTTAAGTGTCTTCTGCTGTGTTTTTCAGTGTTTTTTAATCAGTGATGGTCACTTGTTGGCCTAATAGGTGTATTGTGTCCAAATTTGGTGTCAATTCATCCAGTGGTTTTTGAGTCATGTTAATCCCACAAATAAACATTACATTTTTATTTATATAGATTTATATCCTGCCTTTCTCTACCCCAAGGAATCAAGATAGCTTACATATGGCAATTATTCAATGCCTTAAACACAAACAACATTAAGCATAACATCAATTGAATTAAAATAATACATATTTTTTAAAAATAAACATTACATTCAATATTAAAATCATGCCATCCAAAAATCTGAGTCTGAGGCCATTCCGTAGGCATTGCACATATTAAATTACATTATGTTGTTGCACTCCTTCTCCAAAGGCCTTGTCCCAGAGCCAGGTTTTTACTCTCCTTCTGAAGACTAGGAGGGAAGGGGCGGACCTAATGTTGCTAGGGAGAGAGTTTTAGAGCCGAGGGGCCACCACTGAGAAGGCCCTGTATCTCATCCCCACCAGTTGCGCTTGTATAGAAGGTGGGATTGAGAGCAGGGCCTTTCCAGAAGATCTTAATCTCCAAGGTGGTTCATAGGAGGAGATACGTTCAGACAGTAAACTTATTTGTGTTGTGACTTATTTGTTTACGCAGCCTAATCCTGTGATTTTAAAAATAATCTATTGAGTTAAATTGAATATAAACTAAGAAACATGTAAGGAACAGTGCTTAGAAAGTTACTTTTAAAAAGTTATTAGTTACATTCAGTATTCCAAGTCCCCCCTCCCACTTATTTAATAAGCATTCCAGTCACATTAAAAAAAAATAAACTACTCTTTTCGCTGATGGATCTTGGAGTTCTAGTGAGAAGGAAAGTTGACCGTTGAAGCCTAACGTATGCTCACCCTGTCACAGATTAACCAAGAGTTGCATTTTGAAATGTCTTCTTGGTGAGTTTTGAGATTTTACCTGATACTGGGGTTAGAATAGTTGCAACTCACAGTCTCCTTCAACTAGTGGGGATTTGGGGACCTTTAGTCCCTTATGTCATATTGCTAAGCTCTTTTTGATTATGAGTGATTGTAATCCTTGAAGTCTATGGTTAGAATTCAGAATTGGAATAACATAGACATAACTGGTCTTATGTAAGCAGGAAATGGAACAGAGAAATTTTTAAATTATCCCACTATACTCTTAAAATGCTATTATTCCACTTTAACCGCTGTGGCTACCTCCTGTGGATCGAGATCTCTCTGGTTGAGAATTTTATTTATTTATTTATTTATTTATTTATTTATTTAAAGCATTTGTATTCTGCCCTTCTCACCCCAAGGGGGATTCAGGGCAGAGGACAACATATATACAGCATTCAAGGCCCAAACATAAAATAAACTATAAATACACACAAACACTAAAATCAGTTATCTCCTCTTAAAACCATCTCAGATTAGCCATACTGGATTTGGTCAGCAGGATAGAGTTTCCTATTTTGCCTTATTGCACTGTCCCAAAGGCTTGGTCCCACAGCCACATTTTTTCCATCTTTCTGAAGGACAGGAGGGAGGGTTCTGATCTATTCTTGCCAGGGCAGTAGTTCCATAACGGAGGGGCAATCACTGAGAAGGCCTTCTCTCTCATCTCCACTAATCAAGCCTGTAACTGTGGCAGGACTGAGAGCAGGACCTCCCTGGAAGATCTTAATCTCCATGGTGGTTCATAGAGGGAGATTTGTTCAGACAGGTAAACTGTGAGTAGATCAATAGGCACCATTTCAGTGGGAAGGTAATAAAGGTGCCCATTCAGCCATGCAGGTAACACGACTAGGAGGTGTCTACGGACAACAGGCTCCTCGACTTGGAATTGGAACAAGAGCACCTCTCCATAGTCAGAGTTGAGCATCACCTACAAAAGCCGGAGATGAAAGGGGAAGCCTTTACCATTGTTCTGTGTATTTTGTATGTCATTGGAGCGGGTAGCAGGGAGCACACAACGCCCTTGTTGTCCCAGCTCCACTGGCTGCCGATTTGCTACCGGACCCAATTCAAGGTGCTGGTCTTGGCCTACAAAGCCCTAAACGGTTCCGGCCCAAAATACCTTTCGGACCGCATCTTGGCCTACGAGCCCACGAGGACCTTGAGATCGTCTGGGGAGGCCCTTCTCTCGATCCCGCCTGCGTCACAGGCACGGCTGGCGGGGACGAGGGAGAGGGCCTTCTCGGTGGTGGCCCCCCGGCTGTGGAACACTCTCCCGGCACACATCAGACAGGCGCCCTCCCTCATGTCCTTTCGAAAAAGCCTTAAGACCTGGCTGTTCGAGAGGGCATTTAATTAAGTGCTAAGCAACAACATTACGGTAATGAGAACTGGAATGGTATAAGGAAGATGAGACTGGCTATGATTCTACTAAGAGACGAAGCGGATTTTTATGTAGTTTGTATTTGTCGTATAGTTATATGTTGTTGATACTGGCCTTTGTAACTGTCTTTTTATGTGTACTGTACACCGCCATGAGTCGCCCGTAAGGGCTGAGAATGGCGGTTAATAAGTGCATCAAATAAATAAATAAATAAATTGTTATACCACTGTATTAAAGGCATTGAATGTTTGCATATCTGTATATGCCTGTCTCTTCCGCCCGGGGAGGCCCTCCTTTTGCTCTCACCACCATCACAAGCACATGCAATTCAATGACTGCACGTTGCTTAAGTTGAATTGACCGGCCGTCTGTGCAGGGTTCCATACTTCGCACTTTAACAACACAACCGTTCAATGCAAAGGCTTCCTGCCAAAATGGAACTGTAGAGGAGAGTCTACTTAACAAGCCAGTACCTGCTACATACCAGTACTGCCATCTGTTGCGGAGTGACAAAGGTGGAGGCATTACTTTTCATTGAACCCTCATAGCTAAGGATCTGTGAGGACATGAAATTGGAATCGGATTGTTCACTATGTAGTATTTTCTCTCTCTCTCTCTTCAGGTGAGGCACAAATGCTTAAATATATATTTAAAAGTATGATCGCCTTAAATTCCATGAGAAAGCTGGCCTGGCTGGAATGAGGATTATTTTTTAGTGCCTTTCTGCGTCCAGGCTTTGCTGCATCTGAAGCCAAACAAACATTTGGTTTTCTTTTTTTCCCCCCTTCCTTTCGCCATTGCAAATGTATGAAATTACTTTAGCAAAGCTCCCTCTGGACTCATATTTGCCCTCCAAATGTGGAGACTCTGAACCGTTTTATGACTTTCCCTTAGTCTTATTTTGATTATAATGAGTCCTGTAAACTAAGACTTACAAACAGTTGCTCAAAGTGAGAGCGGTTGGTACAAGTCCCGGTCTGGAATAAACATAAAACGCGTTTGCCAGACTGGAGTCAGGAAACAAACAGTGACTTCATGTAACATAGGAAACTAAGTGTAGAGCGATATTAACAAAAGGAAACAGAGGAGTGTGCCAGGGGCAGGCATTAAAACACCCTAATGTCAAGGGTAAATGTTGCCTCCCTTGGGGTCCAATCGGTGGACCAGGGGAATGGCCAAATATCCCTAAGTAATGCTTTCACACAAAATTAAGCTGGAGCTGGCTGAACAATGTTTTGTGAAATTTAAGCTCTGTTTCTATTTAAGCCTGGAAACAGTCAAGCAAGAGCGTAGCAGAATATTAACCTTTGTAGAATTAGTTCTGATTGTAAGCATTATAACAAATCATTGCTCCATAGCTTCTAAAAATGCTTTGCCAGCCCTAAAGAGGGTTGACTTCATTATTCTGGGGTCGTCCCCCTTTTCCTTCTTTTATAAAATGTACAGTTTCAGTACAGTAGTATTTTTCCCCTCGAACTTATCATGGAAGCCATGGATAATGTCCATGTCTGTGAAAATAATGACTTCCACAGGTCTTGGCGGTGGTCAGTAGGCTTGTTTGATCAAGAAAAAAAATGGTTCTAAACTCGCTTCGTTTCCAGGGGGCGTCAGCGTTTTGAATTTCTGAGGACTTCCGAAATTTAAGATTTCAAAATTTCGAAATTTACGAAATTTCGTTAATTACAAATCGATTTGTTAATGGTGGACGTGATTGCGCAATGCGCTAAAAACACCTCCAAACGGCACAGGGAGAACTTCTGAAGCATCCCTCTCCCTCTGTTGCTGACTGTTGGTGATAAAACTTACAACTAACAGAAACCAAATTAAAATAAATTCAGGATGAAATTAAAATACATTAAGTTAGTAAAAATACAAATTAAAATCACTTAAAATTAATAAATTAATAAAATAGTAAAATAATAAAATAAGTAATAAGATAATAAAATATCTCCAGGAGGAGGAGGAGGAGGAGGAGGAGGAAGGGGAGGAAAGGCAACACTGGCACCTTTTCTCTCCTTCTTTCCTGTCTTAATAATTACGAAATAATTACGAAATAATTACGAAATAATTACGAAATAATTACGAAAATTTGGAAAAATTGTTTCGATTCTTAATTACTCTTCACACTATTCCTGCATGGCTCGATATTGGATCGTAAGCTAATTTAAATACGAATTAATAACGACTTTAGAAACTAACGAACACGATCAAACAAGCCTAGTGGTCAGGGGAGCTTTTGCACAATTAAAACTTGTGCGCCAGCTGCGCCCATACCTTGGGAAATCTGACTTGGCCATGGTGGTCCACGCTCTGGTTACATCCCGTATAGACTACTGCAACACTCTCTACATGGGGTTGCCTTTGAAGACTGCCCGGAAGCTTCAACTAGTCCAACGTGTGGCAGCCAGATTACTAACAGGAGCGGGGTACAGGGAGCATACTACTCCTCTGCTGCGTCAGCTCCACAGGCTGCCAATTAGCTTCCAAGCACAATTCAAAGTGCTGGTGTTGACCTATAAATCCCTAAACGACTCTGGGCCAGTTTACCTGTCCGAATGGATACTCCCCTATGAACCATCAAGGTTGTTAAGATCTTCTGGAGGGGCCCTGCTCTCAGTCCACTTTCGCAATCACGTCTGGTGGGGACGAGGGACAGGGCCTTCTCGGTGTTGGCCCCTCGGCTCTGGAACTCTCTCGTTGGAGATTAGATCTGCCTCTTCCCTCCTGACTTTCAGAAAACTGGTAAAAACCTGGCTTTGGAATATAGCATTTGCAGAATGATGATCGAGTCAATAACGGCTGACCACACCAGCAGATGGTGATGAATTTATGATTTTATTCTGACGACCTGGCTTTTGTAGTTGAATGATATCGTATGATCTGTATTTTAATGTATTTTGTATTAATGTATTATGATGCTATTATGTTTACTATATTTGTGTTGAATTTTCTCAGCCATCCTGAGTCCCTCTTCGGAGGGCGAGAAGACCGGGTCATAAAAGCTCTACATAAATAAATAAATGAAATACATTAACCATAGAGTTACCCTAGGGAAAATGGAAAATTATAGAGATGTTTCCCCCGGTGGTGCAGTGGGTTAAACCACTGAGCTGCTATGCTTGTTGACCGAAAGGCTGCAGGTTCAAATCCAGGGAGTGGCGTGAACTTCTGCTGTCAGCCCCAGCTTCTGCCAACCCAGCAGTTCAAAAACATGCCAATGTAAGTAAATCTGTCAAGAATTGCCTTTAAAATAGGACGTGCAACTTGAACCCAGCGGGAAGCCAGGGCCCCCACGAAGAGTTCTCAAGGATTTTCCACCACAAATGGTCTTTAGATGGCTTGTGAAGTATAACAAAGTCCTTTATTAATGAACAATCAAACAGAAACTTCTCTTGTCTTCAATAAAGTTAAACAAATGCTTCCAGGCTTTTATGCAACTGGTGACTTCCTAATCTTGTTCACGAGGGACAGGCAATTGTCTTCAATAACTGTTTCTTTAAAGGAAAATCCCCTTTTTAACTTCTCTCAGGCTGACTGTAATCTAAGCCTTACTGATGTGGGCTCCTCTACTGGGTCGAACTGCGTCTCGAGCACCGAGTGGACCTACCAGTAAGGCCAGTAGATTCTCCAGCTGGAGTTCTTTGGTCTTCCAAACTGTTTACCCTTCGAAATTCCTCAAAGCTTTAGGGCTGTTTCCCTGGAAATCTTTGGAAATCTTTGGATGCTCTTAAGACTGTTCTCCACAGGAAAGTCTTAAGGGTTGAAGCTTTTGTACAGGAGAAGCTTGTACATGTCCTCTAAATTAGCTTTCCTTACTGAGACTAAATAAAAATGGCTCCCTTCCCTTCCCAATTGCCCTGAACAAGGGGCGGAACCAAAACTTAACGATGATGGACAGGTGACTTGCCCTACGACTGCAACCAAAGGAAGCCACCTTTCTGCAGAATCCCTGAAACCTTGGACTGCAAGCAAACATTTAATACAAAGCAAATAAAGTTGGAGCTCCTGGTACAGCCGTACCAGCACAATGCCTTATTTACTTGAAATTAATAATAACAGTCTGAATATATTATTCCCTGACATTCTAATAGAGTTATTTTGTGTTTAAATATGTCAGCAATAGTCACTGTTGCTTGCCGTTATAATTCAAGGACAATCAATGTAATGTTATTGTCATTAATAAAAAGGGAGTCAATAGGCACAAACTTTTAATATAAGCCTAATTATGAGTGTCTCTTTGCATAAAACTAAAGATATTGAAAATGTTGACATTGGGGAAGTGCCCTTGGATCAAACCCCTGCAGACGTCAATAATCTATTATGATTTTCATTTTGCAGAAGCAGCGCTATTATTTCAAAAGGGCCCAGAAATCAATTGAACATTTGACATATCTGCATAATAATGACATCTTAATTTGAAAAATCCAAATTTGAGGACTAAGAAGCAAGAGGTTTAATCTCTAATCAATGAGAAATGGTGTGTAGAAGTTATAGGTGCAATATAACCCTTTGGAATAAATTCGATTGCATCTTAAAAATTGTTCATTTTGTTTTGTTTACGACAATAGTTACTCCCTTTTAAGATACATCTTCACATAGTGCAGATATACATCCATCACATAGTGGGAGGAAACAACATTTGGACTGGCTACTTAAACAATGTATACAGGAATAAAGTCTTATTTCTGATTGATTTACAAGCTGAACATTGTTTTGTGTTATGTCTTCCAAAGCCATCCTGCTGTGAATCTATTTACATTTTGAGAAGAGAGTATCACATTTGAAACATTGTCAGACTATGGTTTGAATCCAATAAATGCCCAGCCTAAAATTTCAACTTTTCTAGCTACCATAGCCAATCATGAAGAATGATGAAAATTGTATTTCAACAATAACCTGCCAGTTACCTGTATTTCAAGCAATTTGGAAAACCATATTCTTCACTGTAGTGCCATGGTTTGAATGTTGGATTATGACTGGAGACTAGGGTTTGATTCTCTGCTCAACTATGGAAACCCGTTGGTAACCTTGAGTGAGTCACACAATGTCAGCCCCAGGAAACACCATAATATGTTCACTTTAGGGTCACCATAAGCAGAAATAACTTGAAGGCATACAACAACTATTCTACCTTATGAACCTGGCCATTTTTTTTAAAAAAAGCCCTTTCTGGAGAAGCCCTTCTCTCTGTCCCATCACACTCATAGGTCCATATGGTGGGAACACAGGTGAGGACCTTCTCGGTTACTGCTCCAAGACTCTGGAACTCTCTTCCTAGGGATGAGCCTGGGATCAGCTCTAAAGAAGCTGCTTTGAAGCTTCAAATGGTCCAGCGTGTGGCAGCCAGGTTACTAACAGGAGATGCGCTCAGGGAGCATACAACTCTGCTGCTGCACCAGCTTCACTGTTTGCTACCAGGCACAATTCAAAGTGCTGGCTTTAGCTTATAAAGCCCTAAATGGTTCCGGCCCAGCTTATCTATCCGAATGCATCTCTCCCTATTAACCTTCCAGGAAGTTGAGATCATCTGAGGAGGCCCTGCTCTCGATCCTGCCTGCTTCACAGGCACATCTGGCAGGGACGAGAGAGAGGGCCTTCTCAGTGGTGGCCCCTCGGCTGTGGAAATCCAGCATGACCGGATAAACTCAAATTGGAATGTGAACTAGGAATGGCTAAGACCCATTGCCTTAGCCATTCCTAGTTCACATTCCAATTTGAGTTTATCCGGTCATGCTGGATTTCCACAGCCGAGGGGCCACCACTGAGAAGGCCCTCTCTCTCGTCCCTGCCAGATGTGCCTGTGAAGCAGTTGAGGATTTGAACAAGAAGACATAGTTTTTATAATTTCTTATTGTTATTGCTTTTATGGTTTTTAAATGTATTGTAATGTGATTTTTTTTTGCTTTTACCGTATATATGTATTTTTATATGGCATCCATCTAATTGTGCCAATTTGTACGCCGCCCTGAGTTGCCTTCGGGCTGATAAAAGGTAGGTAAAGGTGCTTGTGATGGAATCTGGCGCTTTAAGGAATCTGTCTTGCAACAAAAGGTTTTCCCCTGACTTTAAGTCCAGTCGTGTCTGACTCTGGGGTGTGGTGCTCATCTCCATTTCTAAGCCAAAGAGCCAGTGTTGTCCGCAGACACCTCCAAGGTCATGTGGCTGGCATGACTGCATGGAGTGCCGTTACCTTTCCGCCAGACTGGTACCTATTGACCTACTCAAATTTGCATGTTTTTGAACTGCTAGGTTGGCAGAAGTTGAGGCTGACAACGGAAGCTGACACCACTCGCCAAATTCGAACCTGCGACCTTTTGGTCAACAAGCTCAGCAGCTCAGCGCTTTAACCCACTGCAACACCGGGGGCTCCTCGGGCTGATATAGGAGGGATAAAAGTGGCATAAAATAAATAAATAAATAAATAAATATAGATGCCAAATACCATGGAGCGGATCTGGGGTAATGCAGAGCAAGGCCACCTTAACATGTTAATGTGTTGTTGCTGGTTGTTTTTGTTTTTTTATTGTAATCTGTTGTCAGCCACCTTGAATTCCAAACAGGATAAAGGCAAGACAATAACAACATTTACAACAACAACAACAACAACAACAACAACAACAATGTTTACAGTGCATGTTGCATGAAAAGGCGATGCTGTGGCAGGAGTTTCCCTCAAGACTATTCCTTTGCAAAGTGGGTGAATATTCACAAACTCTTTTCCTCTATTATGCTCACAAAAATGTTTGCAAGTCACAAAGTCCTGGTGGCTTGTTCGCTACAACCATTACAATCAGGTGTCCCACTTTTTCAGCTCCAGCATGCATTTATACTAGGGGTCCTCAAACTAAGGCCTGGGGGCCAGATGCGGCCCTCCAAGGTCATTTACCCAGTCCTCACTTAGGGTCAACCTAAGTCTGTAACAACTCGAAAGCACATAACAACAACAACAATCCTATCTCATCAGCAAAAAGCAGGCCCACACTTTCCACTGAAATACTAATAAATTTATACTTGTTAAAATTGTTCTTCATTTTAATTATTGTATTGTTTTTAAGTGGGTTTTTGTTTTGCACTACAAATAAGATATGTGCAGTGTGCATAGGAATTAATTCATGTTTTTTTCAAATTATAATCCGGCCCTCCAACAGTTTGAGGGACTGTGACTGGCCCTCTGTTTTAAAAGTTTGAGGACCCCTGATCTATACTATAGAATTGATGCAGTTTAGCACTGCTTTAACTGCCCTGACTCGACGCAATGGAATCCTGAGACAAGTGAGGCAAACTACTTTGGCAGACTCTGTGCTTCCACACATCTAGCCATGGCAGTTAAACTAGTGTCAAAATGCATTAATTCTATTTATTTATTTATTTATTTATTTATTTATTTATTTATGGTGTCAGCCAACTAAACAGTTGTATTACATTTTTGACAGAACAAACAAACATACAAAAGACACAGAGTTTGCAAGCTTGGTAGTTGATTAAATGTCCTTTGTCCAGTATCTGGCCACTTGGAGTGCTTCTGGCATTGCCGCAAGGAGGTCCTCCATTGTGCATGTGGCAGGGCTCAGGGTGCATTGCAACAGGCGGTCTGTAGTTTGCTCTTCTCCACACTCGCATGTCGTGGACTCCACTTTGTGGCCCCATTTCTGAAGATTGGCTCTGCATCTCGTGGTGCCAGAGCGCAGGCTGTTGAGCGCCTTCCAAGTCGCCCAGTCCTCTGTGTGCCCAGGGGGGAGTCTCTCATTGGGTATCAGCCATTGATTGAGGTTCTGGGTTTGAGCCTGCCACTTTTGGACTCCCGCTTGCTGAGGTGTTCCAGCGAGTGTCTCTGTAGATCTTAGAAAACTATTTCTTGATTTAAGTTGTTGGCGTGTTGGCTGATACCCAAACAAGGGATGAGCTGGAGATGTCTCTGCCTTGGTCCTTTCACTATTGGCTGCTACTTCCCGGCAGATGTCAAGTGGTGCAATACCAGCTAAGCAGTGTAATTTCTCCAGTGGTGTAGAGCGCAGACACCCCGTGATAATGCGGCATGTCTCATTAAGAGCCACATCCACTGTTTTAATTCTATGATGTAGATGCACGTTCAGTTTCTCTCCCCTCCTCTCACATCCCCCCACTGCTTTCAGAGTACTTTAATTGCTGCAAAAGTAGTTTCAATAAACTATTGGTGGAGATGAGGGGAGGGAGAGCTATGTGAAATTTGGCCCTTCCCAGGAGGCTTGGGCAAAAGCAGACAGTTGCAGCCTCTCTTGGCTTGCCTGTTCTTCTGCATTAATCATGGTAGATTAGAGATCTCTTTTGTCCCAGAAAAGTCACTTAACAGGAGGCAAGCATATCCTGTCTTCCTCCCGAAACCAGTTTCAGGTTACCCCTCGGAAAGGATGCTCTATGTCATTTCAGAAGCCCCTTAGCCTTGTTATCTCGGATTTCACATCACCTTTTGTTTCCCAACTCTTGTTCCCATTATTGATTAGGTGAATACCTGTGGTGAATGACAACAGAAAGGGGAGATCATTTCCTGGTGTTTGCAGAGCGAACGACTCCTTGCACTCTTCCCTCTCGTTCATTCCCCCTTCGGTGGGCTCACATGAGGACCGAGGAGAGCGTCTCAATTAACTGTATGTCAGATGATTATCTGAGAGCTTAATTTAATCTCCATTACACTTCCCCCTTCATATTTCAATTAAATATGTGATCAGAGTGTTAACACATCTTTGAACCTGCTATTTCTTCAGTTAATTTCCCACTAAGAGGTGCTGGAGAGTAACAGATGTCATAATTATGCAATTATTAAGCATGTTTTATGCTCGCTCTCTCGAGCCTTTGTGGCAGGGACTGAGAAACGTCAGAAAATTAATCAGTCAGCACTCGGCTTCTATAAGTTTTGTAATATCATGCCAATCATTGTTTTTTCTCTTTTCGATGATTCGAGGATGGTCACTTGCATTCATAAAATAGGGCAAAGACTGAAGTGTGGCAATGGAGCAATAGTTTGCAGCATTCATATTCTTCCACAATATGATAAGGAATTGTAAACTCAATTTCTCATAGGATCAGTGGGCTGGCAATCTACCTAAAAGTTCAATTAAAATCATACCTTGCAAATATCAAAAATAATTAATCTGAAATCGTAAAAGCACATACTAATGCAGGATAATAATAATAATAATAATAATAATAATAATACTGCATTAAAGAAAGGGAAAATTACCCACAGCGAGGGCATAGAGATGCCAAATGGATAAACCATAAAATGCAATCAGCCCGAAGCCTATACATATCTGGGCATACTACAGTTGGACAATATTAAGCATGGGCATGTGCAAAATGTGGTCAACAAGAAGTGTGTCCAAAGAGTCAGAAAGGTTTTGAAGAGCAAATTAAATGGCAGAAATAAGATCAAGGCTATCAAGACCTGGGCCATCCCCGTCATTAGATACACTGCTGGGATTGTGAACTGGACACAAGCAGAGATGGATGATCTGGACAGAAAAACAAGAAAACTGATGACAATTCACTACGCATTACACCCACGTAGTGATGTCAACAGTCTTTACCTGCCCAGAAAATCAGGAGGCAGAGAGAGGGCTTCTGCAAGTGAAACAAACGGTAGAAAAAGGGAAACACGCCCTGGCAGATTATGTGAAAGGCAGTCAAGAACCAACATTGAGGGAAGTCAATTGTAGTAAATTGGTTAAAGTGCAAAAGACAAAGAAGGAATACCGTAAAAACACAACCCAGAGCAGAAGAGAAAACTAGCGAAGGAAGGCTCTCCATGGACAGTTCCTGGGAAAAATTGAGAGCCAAATTGATAAAGAAAAAACATGGTTGTGGCTCACAAATGGGACTCTGAAAAAGGAGACAAAGGAGGGCCTGATTCTGGCAGCCCAAGATCAAGCCATTAGAACCAATGCCATCAGAGCCAGAATTGAAAAGTCAGTGACAGATCCCAAGTGTAGACTCTGCAAGGAAGCAGATGAAACAGTGGATCATATCCTGTGGCTTCGTAGACAGACTACAAGCAGAGGCATAACGCTGTTGCTCAGATGATGCATAGGAATTTGTGCCACAAATCTTTAAATCCTCATATCGTGTCAGTTTTCCAGTTTTTTCTCTTCAATCCTGCTGTCACCTGGGATTGCAACATCAACGATCCATACTTTGTTTTTTAACACGATAGTGAGGTCAGGAGTATTGTGCTCCAAAACTCTGTCTGTCTGAATCCAGATGTCCCAGAGCAGCTTGACGTGCTCATTTTCATTTTCCAGCTTGTGATTCCGTCAGCTCTTTCTCATAGGCAGATGGTATTTGTGGCACAAATTCCAATGAATCATCTGAGCAACGGTGTTGTGCCTCTGCTTGTAGTCTGTCTGCTCAATCTGAGGATGTGATCTATGGTTTCATCTGCTTCCTTGCAGCGTCTATCATTTGGAATCTGTCATCGACTTTTCAATTCTGGCTTTGATGGCGTTGGTTCTAATGGCTTGATCTTGGGCTGCCAGAATCAGGCCCTCCTTTGTCTCCTTTTTCAGAGTTCCATTTGTGAGCCACAGCCATGTTTTTTCTTTATCAATTTGGCTCTCAATTTTTCCCTTCTTCTTCTTCTTCTTCTTCTTCTTCTCCCCTCCTCCTCCTCCTCCTCCTCCTCCTTCTTCCTAGAATCATAGAATCAAAGAGTTGGAAGAGACCTCATGGGCCATCCAGTCCAACCCCCTGCCAAGAAGCAGGAACATTGCATTTAAATCACCCCTGACAGATGGCCATCCAGCCACTGTTTAAAAGCTTCCAAAGAAGGAGCCTTCACCACACTCCAGGGCAGAGAGTTCCACTGCTGAACGGCTCTCACAGTCAGGAAGTTCTTCCTCATGTTCAGATGGAATCTCCTCTCTTGTAGTTTGAAGCCAGTCTACCTCCTCCTCCTCCTCCTCCTCCTCCTCCTCCTCCTCCTCCTCCTCTTCTTCTTCTCCTTCTTCTTCCCTAAGTCACCTAAGGCTTACTATAAGGCAGAAATGACTTAAAGGCACACAACAACAAAGCCACTTGGAGTCTCATTATTGAAGGAAGGGATATAAACGAATAAAATACGTAACATAATTAAAATAATTAAAATAAGCACATTGTTTGCCTGGATGTGCTATAGTTGGGTTCATACCTTAACTAAATAATTATAATTATAAGTGAACACATATGATTGTTGAGAAGAGTTCAATTATATTTTATTTTACTTTCTCCCTTTGCTCATTGCGGAGTCACTAATCAAACTCACTCTCTGTGTGTGTGTGTGTCTGTGTTTAACTGCAAATATAAAGAAATGGCTTAAAATATATTATTTGGTGACGGTGGGCCTAAAGTAAATAAAAACAGTTATGTTAAACACCCCCTAAAAACTGGTTTTATAATCGAAACGTGACTGAGGTTGGTCCAGAACAGCAGTGAGACTGCCTGCAGGAGCAGTAAGGCAATGTTTATTTAAGTTCCTTTCTTTCTTTTTTTGAAAAAATAGTGTGACAGGGTTATGCTGTCTTAAAATGTGAATGCATATGCCTCAGGTGCGTAGTGAGCCAAAGAACCCGAAAGTATGGGCCTTCCGTGTCCTACAAGGGTTCACTGTAGGCCTTTATGGCTCCTTACATAAACACTGTATTATAGCAGTGTCTGGCAATACAATCCTTGTATAAAATTAATTTTACTGTACATAGTTAATGCTATACTGCTGCACACTACAGACAAGCATGTTTAGATCTTTATATAGAGCTTGAAAGGTCATATATATATATATATATATATATATATATATATATATTTCTCCTTGAATCAGGCTCTGGCGTTGAGAGGGCAAATTAATGAAATTATTTTGGTTACATAGTTAGGAGGAGAGCATATTTATTGAATTTGGTCTTTGTTGCAAACGGTTCTCAAGATAGACCTCAGAGGCAAAAAATTGGTTTGTCTCATTGCGTCTACAAGTTCTCTTTTTCTTTTTTTTCTGCTTATGATCTCCTCTGGAGAATTGCCAGGGAAGTAATGGGACATGATGGGGAAGGATTTAGCCCTGATAAAATAACTTATTGCAAGTGAATAGATTTACCATAAGGATTAGCTGGACGTAAAAAAAAGGTAAAAGAGGAGAAAGGAGGAGGGTTGGTTGAAAGATTCCAGAAAGGACAAAAGCGTATACTAAACTAGTTGTGGAATGTAAAAATAAATCATAAAATGGAGATGGAAATAATATCCGATTCTTCATTTAATGGCTAAAATATGTCTCTCTCAACTTCCAAAAATATGATAAAAAGAATCCTGGAATAATGAGATGTTTTTTTTTGTTTTTGTTTTTTTTTGCATTTTGGGATTGACATCTGAATTTATTTATTTATTTATTTAGAGTATTTTTACACCACCCTTCTCAACCCCCTGGCTTAGGGCAGCTTCCAGTCGGCAACAATTTGATGCCCCCATGTACACATAATAAAATAGAAAGCAGGACAATAATTATATATAGCTCAAAACAATTAAAATCACTAGGTTCTTGTGGATTTTTTCGGGCTATAGAGCCATGTTCTAGAGGCATTTCTCCTGACGTTTCGCCTGCATCTATGGCAAGCATCCTCAGAGGTTGTGAGGCGAAACGTCAGGAGAAACGTCAGGAGAAATGCCTCTAGAACATGGCTCTATAGCCCGAAAAAATCTACAAGAACCTAGTGATTCCAGCCATGAAAGCCTTCGACAATAAATTAAAATCACAATTAACAATTAAAAACACAATTATAATCTACTAAAATATTCCAGTCTGGTGTATATTATCTAGCTGAATTCTGTAGTTGGAGACTCATCAAGCTTGTCCATAGTCCATTACCATAGCAATTGTCGTCATTGTCATTGTAATAGTCTGCATAGTTACCCAAAGGCCTGGTTCTACATCAACATTGTTTAATTCCTTTCTGAAGGTGAGGAGGGATGAAGGCAGCCTAATTTCCCCAGGGAGCAAATTCCACAGGTGGGGGGCCACCACTAAGAAGGCCCTGTCCCTAATCTCCACCAAACGCGTTTGTGATAGAGGTGGGGCTGAGAGCAGGGCCTCCTCAGAAGATCTTAAGTTCCTAGTTGGGACGTAGAAGGAGATATGTTCAGACAGGTATGCTGAAAACAGAAAGAACATTGTACAAGATCGATCATTCCTCCCAGTGCAGTATCCTGATTGTCAGTTAAGGTAAAAGGTAAAGGTTTTCCTCTGACATTAAGTCCAGTCATGTTCGACTCTGGGGGTTGGTGCTCATCTCCATTTCTAAGCCAAAGAGCCAACATTGTCCATAGACACCTCCAAGGTCATGCGGCCAGCATAATTTCATGGAGCGCTGTTACCTTCCCACCGGAGTGGTACCTATTGATCTACTCACATTTGCTTGTTTTCAGCCTGCTAGGTTGGCAGAAACTGGGGCTAACAGCAGGAGCTCACACCACTCCCTGGATTCAAACCTGCGACCCTTTGGTCAGTAAGTTGAGCAGCTCAGTGCTTTAACCCACTGCGCCTCTGGGGGCTCCTTGTCAATTAAGGAGTAAATATAAATTAATATTCTCTCAATCCTTAATAAGAAGAGTATTGTTATAAGAATAATAATTTTATTGATTAGTCTTTAGGTTACATCACAATATCAAACCAAATAGCAAGACTTGATAAGACTTGATTGCACTCTATATAGTAAGTTAAAATAAGACACATAACAATACAGTAAATAACTATGATAAGATATGATAAAACTGAGTATATATATATATCATATTTCCTTATCACCCCTACAATTTACCCCAATCTAATAAGAAGGGTATTGTTGAATCAGGCTAAAAAACTACTGAATCCAGTATTTTGTCCATACAACAGCCAACTCCTTACTTATATCAGCTTGCAAACAGAATGTAACTAACATCTAATTAATAGTTCCAATGGGAGTAGATCTGTTTCTGATGGGGAACTCAAAAGCTATGTAAACCATATTAATATGTTGGGTTTGCTTTTGTCGAGACTATCCATAGAATATAATAGGAATACCATTTTTCAGTATGTTTCTTTTTGAAGATAGCAATGTGTAATTTTAGCATTTTCTTTCACTGCAATTTATTTATTTATTTATCTACCAAATTTATATCCTACCTTTCTCGATCCTGAGGGGGACTCAAGGCGGCTTATGGCATAGGCAATAATTCAGTGCCTTAAAAACAATACATATCCAATATACAACCAAATAAACATTTCAATTAAAAAAATTAACAAGATTAAGAGCATTAAAATATATAGCCATGTATAAATATGTGAGAGGAAGCCACAGGGAGGAGGGAGCAAGCTTGTTTTCTGCTTCCCTGGAGACTAGGACACAATGGAACAATGGCTTCAAACTACAAGAGAGGAGATTCCATCTGAACATTAGGAAGAACTTCCTGACTGTGAGAGCCGTTCAGCAGTGGAACTCTCTGCCCCAGAGTGTGGTGGAGGCTCCTTCTTTGGAAGCTTTTAAACAGAGGCTGGGTGGCCATCTGTCAGGGGTGCTTTGAATGCAATATTCCTGCTTCTTGGCAGAATGGGGTTGGACTGGATGGCCCATGAGGTCACTTCCAACTCTTTGATTCTATGATTCTATGATATAAAACATTGCAATTACAACTATAAAACCACATAATCTGCAATCATAGTCATGCCATTCCGGTAATCATTATACATAAATCCAAGTCCATCTATTGCACCGTATTACTTGACAAAGGCTTGATTCCAAAGCTGTGTTTTCACCCACTTTAAGGAAAATCTATAAAGTTCAGATTATTTCACATTAAAGGACGTGTTTTGCACAACATTCATTCATGGTTGTTTTGTGCAGAAAAGTGCCATTTCTGTGCAGGGAACAGTATTTTATGTAAAATAATATTTCAACACAGAAATATCATTTCCTATGCAAAGCATGTTGTTGTTTGCTATGAAAACCAACCAGTTGCAAATTGTGCACAGAACAAATCTCTAGTTACAAAATTTTCTGTCCAGAAAAAAAGAAGTATAGATTTTCTGTGCAACGATTAATATTATTGGATTGAAATATCGTTTTCCTCTCAGAAAAAAAAAACTGTATTCAGTCTCTGATCCAAGCCATCTAATTTGTTCCTCCTGTTTGCTCTCCTAATTTCGTGTTTGTAAGATTCACAATTACAACAGCATAACAGTAGTCCTAGGTGTACTTCAAAGCCAGGCATCTTATCCTGCGTTTCTGGGATGTATTTTCTTGCTAATTTTTAACATATGTCCCCTGTAGGCATGATTCACGCAAGGCTCTGGAATGCAGAGGAAATGATGATCAGACTCGGAAATGTGTAAAGATGTAAGGGCCTTGGCAATTTTCACTTCAAATGTTGTCAGCAAGTTACTATTATAAAAACAGTTTTCACACCAATTCACTGTAAAAAAACAACAACCTTATACTGTGCAGCTTTGACAAAGTTACACATTTAATGAACTCCATCACCTAAAGGTATATTTCCTCAGACCTGATAACAGAATCACTTACATTAAATCTACAGACGAAATCTTTAGGTGGTTTTATTGAAATTTATTGATAGAGGAAGTTTCTAAAAATTGTGGAGATATCATCTGATACTGTGGAATTTTACCTATAATGTCACTTTTTCTCATCATGATCTTGCGACTCTATCTATGTTAGTTTCATTCAGATACTTTGTAGGTCCTACTATTTTCCCTATTTTTGTCCCTCGGATCCTCTGTCCAGATACATTACATTGCTCTCTCATCCAGTGTTTTTAAACATTTAATCTTTGCAACCGGCCCTGCCCACTGTGATCATTTTTTTTTCTTTTTTTGGGTTCAATTATTGCAATTTAACCTGTTGATGCAGTGAACTATAAATCCCAACAACTACAAAACCCTAATGACAAAATCAATTTTTTGAGTGATGGTCACTCCTTGGGTTAGTAGGTATCTTGTGGCCAAATTTGGGGACAATTATGTTTTCTTGCCCTGGTGAAGAGAGTTGGACGGGATGACCTTAAGTATTTTCTGTTGGTCATGGGGGTTCTGTGTGGGAAGTTTGCCCCAATTCTGTCATTGGTGGGGTTCAGAATGCTCTTTGATTGTAGGTGAACTATAAATCCCAGTAACTACAACTCTCAAATGTCAAGGTCTATTTCCCTCAATCTCCACCTGTGTTCATATTTGGGCATATGGAATATTCCTGCCAAATGACTAAATCAATTTTTTTGAGTGATGGTCACTCCTTGGGTTAGTAGGTGTCTTGTGGCCAAATTTGGCAGCAATTCTTCCAGTGGTTTTTGAGATATGTTAATCCCACAAACAAACATTACATTTTTATTTACATAGATATTTCCCCTCTTTTTGTCTCCAACGCTGATATCTCCAAGGATTATCACCCCTGTAATCCAAACATTTCCTTTCCTCAGCTTTATCATCCTCACCAAAGCCATCAGCGTCGCCAGTAGAATGAAAGGTCTGCAATCTAGAGACTGGCTCTGTTTACTCACAGTCCCATAGATATTTGTTTAAGTAAACAGGGCACTGTATTTTCAGACTTTGAACGTCAATGGATCTGTCAAGAGCTGGTAAAAATTAAATGTAATGAGCTCATTTCAATAAACATTTATGAGACTGGTTTCATGCTGGTAAAATGAGTCCAGCAGGCACGGCTCCTCCACCTGCCTAAAAAGGAACAAAATAAGCCAATCTCTAACACCTTTACATAATTTTGAGTGGAATATTAAAATTTTCTTAACAACAAGGGCCAGGAGAAAACATTATTTATTCATGTATGTCTTTTATATATGGCATCTAATTGTGCCGACTTGTACGCCGCCCTGAGTCACCTTCGGGCTGATATAGGCGGGATACAAATATCATACATCTGTATAAATAAAAATGTAATGTTTGTTTGTGGGATTAACATAACTCAAAAACCACTGGACAATTTTCCCCCAAATTTGGCCACAAGACACTTACTAACCCAAGGAGTGACCATCACTCAAAAAGTTGATTTTGTCATTAGGGTTTTGTAGTTGCTGGGATTTATAGTTCACCTACAATCAAAGAGCATTCTGAACTCCACCAATGATAGGATTGAACAAAACATGACACACAGGACTTCCATGATCAACAGAAAATACTGGAAGGGTTTGCTGGGCATTGACATTGAGTTTGGGAATTGTATTTCATCTATATCCAGAGAGCACTGTGGATTCAAACAATGAGAGATCTGGGCCAAACTTGGCACGGATATTCCATATGCCCAAATACGAACACAGATGGAGATTGGGGGAAATAGACCTTGACATTTGGGAGTTGTAGTTACTGGGATTTATAGTTCACCTACAATCAAAGAGCATTCTGAACCCCACGATCGACAGAATTGGGGCAAACCTCCCACACAGGACCCCTATGACCAACAGAAAATGCTTAAGGTCATCTAGTCCAATTCCCTTCACCAGGGCAAGAAAATGGAATCAAAGCCCTCCTGACAAAGAGCCATGCAGCCATAGGTATAGATATATATGATTCACACAGAGAGAGAGAGAGAGAGAGAGAGGGAGAGAGAGATATAGTATCATAGATTTGAAAAGGACCCCTACAGAAGGAAAATGATATGTTGCATGTTCTGGAGGAGGCAAGCCAGACGATCTCCACATCAACACTGGCAAAGAAATGACAAGAAATGCTGTTCACCCACAAGCATAAAGACATTACATATATTAGAAACCAACACTTTCTCATTACTTTATTTTCCAGATAACCAGACTGGGACACAGCAACGTGTGGCAGGGGATGGCTAGTAAATAAATAATTTGGCCCCTCTTTTCAAGCATACTGGTTCCATCTGAACACTGCTACATGGCTCTCTTTTGGATTGTTTCCTTCTCCAGGTTTTGCAGTTCCATTTTTGGCTCAAAATAATGCTACATAATATGACATCGCTTATGGAAAGCAGAATACAAAAATGCATGCTGAATTTTCTCCCTCTCTTGATCATTGCAGATTTGTGGAAATTTGGTGAAATAGACACTATAATTGATATATGAACCAGAATGTGACTGATTTTAGTCTGTCCCTGCTCCAAACAGAACTAACTTTGTGCTGCAAAAAATCAAGTCTAGTTTTTGTGACAGCGCCACAACGAAATTTAATTCGCATGCAGCTGGAAGATTTGAAACAGTTCTGCGCTCATTGTCATGCTAATGAGCCCCCCACTCATACACACATACTAGTAATATTTTAAAGTGTTATGATGTAAATGAGAGGCGTTACGAAGTCACGGAAATATGTTTTCATTTAGTGCTTTTATTAAACTGTGGTTAATATAGTGCTGTTCGGGGGATAAAGAGAGGAAACAAAGGCTGTTAAGACAAAAGGAATTAATATGACAATATTAACAATATTTTATGCTGGGTTTTACTTGCTAAACTCTGAACTGTGAAAAAGGAGATAGAGACCCGACACTGATAATAGTTTAGGAAAAAGGTGAAAACATGAATCACAATGAAATTATGAGGATGAATATGTAGCATCGGTATTTATCTTTGGGACTGTTGTTAATTTATTCTACTGTAGGCATCTTGAATTAATGGGATTTATACATGTACTAGCCGTCCCTTGCCACATGTTGCTGTGGCCCAATCTGGTGATAAACTAATAAAGTAATGATAAAGTGTTGGTTTCTAATATATATAATTTATTTATACTTGTGGGTGAACAGAATTTCTTGTTGTTTCTTTGTCAGTGTTGATGTGGAGATTGTCTGGCTTGCCTACTCTGGAACATGCAAGATATCATTGTCCTTCTTCAGAGGCCCCTTTCAAATCTATGATACTATATCAGTGTGTGTGTGAATCATATATATCTATCTATACTTATGGCTGCATGGCTCTTTGTCAGGAGGGCTTTGATTACGTTTTCTTGCCCTGGTGAAGGGAATTGGACTAGATGACCTTAAGCATTTTATGTTGGTCATAGGGGGTCCTGTGTGGGAAGTTTGCCTCAATTCTGTCGATTGTGGGGTTCAGAATGCTCTTTGATTGTAGGTGAACTATAAATCTCAGTAATTACAACTCCCAAATGTCAAGGTCTATTTCCCCCAATCTCCATCTGTGTTCATATTTGGGCATATGGCATATCCGTGCCAAGTTTGGCCCAGATCCCTCATTGTTTGAGTCCACAGTGCTCTCTGGATATAGATGAACTACAATTCCCAAACTCAATGTCAATGCTCAGCAAACCCTTCTAGTGTATTTTATGTTGTTAGGTGCATTGACTGCCGACTGTAAACGGCCTCAAGTCGCCTCCGGGTTGAGAGGGGCAGTATACAAATGTAGTAAATAAATAAATAATAAGTTAAAAAGACAAAATCCTTTGTCACTTTTTTGCCTTAGCTTTATTCCTCTTTGTAAACTTGGGCAGGAGTCATGAAATGTTCAAGGCACCAAGAATAAAGAGGAGAAACAGAGCCATGGGGTTTGGGGAGAACTTAGAAGTTGATGTCTGTAGGACAATGAAGTTTGGCAAGTGCCATCATTGGTGGATTACAAATGACAGTTATGTCCTTCTAGTGGAATTCCCATAGCAAACAAATGAGAACAAAATGTTGGACAAGATAGACCTTCTGTCTAGCTCAACATGACTTTTCTTCCCAAAGGTACCCTCTGACTGGCTCTGAGAATAACATGCTTTTAGCAGGCAAGATTTTTTGGAAGCACCCAAGAGCATAACCTGATGACTAGATATAATCAGTCTTAGTGGTTGTTATGTAAACACACAGTATCACATGGATTGTCTTAAAACTCTGTGCTGTAAATCATTATGACTTTTCCTATCTGGAGAGTTATAAGCTACCTCTTTAAAACCCGATTCCTAAAATTCAGGGGGTAATCAAAAACTGGAAGACCTTCAGGCTTAATTTATGCTCAGACCCCATTAAGAGGCTGTGCGTTATATATTCATAAAGTTTTCCTTTAAAAGCTAGTATCTGTGATTGAGTGCTTTAAATTATAGGATATCCAATTCTATGACAATGTGATTCTTCGAGAATTTAGATGAGAGATTTGTCAAATACGGTTTTGTTCAGTATTGTCATTCTTATAGCCTTGAAATTATTTTGTCCCATTTCTGCATCAGTTTGCAACTCATATCCCCGAAATTCATATAAAATTGCAACACTTCTGCTAATACAGACATTGTAATGTAACCTCTGAAGATGCTTGCCATAGATGCAGTGAAATGTCAGGAGAGAATGCTTCTAGAACATGGCCGTATAGCCCGAAAAAGCTACTACAACCCACATTTTTAATGTACACATTCCTGCAGGCTATTTTTCCTAACAATTAATTCTACAAATGTCCGGTTTTGGATAGGGAAAAAGGCATTAATCAATAGCCCATTGAATATCATATATATGAATTGATCCCTAGTTTTGTTTACAAAATTGAGCCCTACAATTCATTTCATCTTTCATACATTGATTGTGGATGATGTGCATTGATAAAACAGTGGTGTGTGTGTGCGTGTGCGCGAGTGTGTGTTTGTGTGTGTTTGTGTGTGTGTGTGTGTGGAATACTGTGCATGTCCCAATTCAGAAATCAAATCAACTATTCTACTTATTTACTTACCTTTTATTTTGGGGAGTAGGTGCATTATTCACATTTTACATCATGCAAGAAGTAGCTTCACATTCGCTCTGATACCTCCATTTTTAAAATGACTGACTGAATATTATATGGATATATTACTCTTCTGCTAGGAAGGTCTAAATACTCCAAATCAGTGGTTCATAACCTGTGGGCCATTGCCCACTGGTGGGGCACAAGAGCTAAAATAAGGTCAGTGGGTCTAGATTATCTATATAAATAAAAATGTAATGTTAGTTTGTGGGATTAATATAACTCAAAAACCAATGGGCGAATTGACATCAAATTTGGACACAATACACCTATCAGGCCAATGAGTGACCATCACTCATAAAAACACTGAAAAACACAGTGAAAGAGACTTTAAAAGCCAAAAAATAAAAAAATACATTACAACACATGCACAAAAACACATATATACGCAAATATATATCCACAAATATGCACATATATACACACACAAAACACATATATACAGACTGGGCCACAGCAATGCTTGGCAGAGGATGGCTAGTTAAATACGGTTTTCTGTGGGCGAGCAGATGAATCAGCACTCCAAATAACCAAACCGAATCTAATGTTGACCAAAATCCAATTTGTAGACATTTTGGAAATATGGTTCCTGGTCAAGTGGTCCCTGGTTAAAAAAAAAAAGGAATCATTGCTCTAATTGTGTCTGAACTTGGAGACCAAGCAAAGACAGTACTGGTTAGTTCTTCAGTGGAAGATCACCAATGCATCCCAGATGCTGTTGGCTATATTTCAGATTAATTAATAGACAAAACCACCTCTGAGTATTCCTTGCTTAAGAAAAGCCTACAAAAGCCATATGTTGAAAGGCCACCTGAAGGGACATAGACATATACCATGTCTATAATGTAAGAAACCCAGTCTGGGTTTTATATTGAAGTTTGGAGGAGCTGTCCAAGATATTGAACCTATCTTAGGAGGACATGATTCAGCACCATGGATAGCTCCTTATAAATGGCATGGCCATCATCTCCAATTACTATCTTAATTTTATCAGGATTTCAGGAAAATGCATAGGCTTTGTAACAGCATCAGAAAGAAAAAATTAATAATAACATAGTATCAGAAAAACTACTAAGACAAAAGTAATGTGTCAACAAGAGACTCAGCTTGGTGTAATGGTTTGAATGGTGGACTATGACTTAAGAGACTAGGGTTAAGTTTTTACTTGGCAATGGAAGCTCACTGGATGAGTCAAATACCTGTGACCTCAGAGGAAGGCAAATGCAAACTTGTTGTTGTTGTTAATTTGTTCTGTCGTTTCTGACCCCAGTTCCTTCAAGGTCAATCCAGTCACTTCAAGGATACCATCCATCCATCTTGCCCTTGGTCGGCCCCTCTTCTTTTTTCTTCCATTTTCTCCAGCATCATTCTCTTGTCCAAGCTTTCCTTTCTTCTCATGATGTGGCCAAAGTACTTCATCTTGGCATCTACTATTCTTCCCTCCAATGAGCAGTCAGGCTTTATTTCCTGAAGAATGGACTGGTTGGATCTTCTCGCAGTCAAAGGCACTTTCAGAACTTTCCTCCAACACCACAGTTCAAAAGCATCTATCTTCCTTCGCTCAGCCTTCCCTATGGTCCAGCTCTCACATCTGTAGGTGACTATTGGGAATACCATTGCTTTAACTATGTGGATCTTCGTTGCCAGTGTGATGTCTCTACTCTTCACTATTTTATCAAGATTGGTCATTACTCTCCTCCCAAGAAATAAGTGTCTCCTGATTTCCTGGCCACAGTCTGCGTCTGCAGTAATCTTTGCACCTAGAAATACAAAGTCTGTCACTACCTCCACATTTTCTCCCTCTATTTCCCAGTTGTCAATCATTCTTGTTGCCATAATCTTGGTTTTTTTGATGTTTAGCTGCAACCCAGCTTTTGTGCTTTCTTCTTTCACCTTGATTAGAAGGCTCCTCATCTCCTCCTCGCTTTCGGCTATCAAAGTGGTGTCATCTGCATATCTGAGGTTGTTAATGTTTCTTCCAGCAATTTTCACCCCAGCCTTGCATTTGTCAAGCCCTGCACATCGCATGATGTGTTCTGCATACAAGTTGAATATGTTGGGTGAGAGGATGCAACCCTGCCCTACATCTTTCCCAATCTTGAACCAGTCTGTTCAAACTGCTTCTGGACAAATCTTGTCAAGACACCCCTGAAATAAGGGGTCACCATAAGTTGGAAATGGCTTGAAGGTACAGAACAAGAGGAAGAAGAAGAAGAAGAAGAAGAAGAAGAAGAAGAAGAAGAAGAAGAGGAAGAAGAAGAAGAAAAAGAAAAACAACAACAACAACAACAACACATTCATAAATATACTATAGAAGCAGCGAAGATAACTGTACTAGCAGCCATTGACTGCTTTGTCTTCTTTGAAGGTGCCATTTATAAGGTGAAGGCTATAATTCTGTTAAGAAAAAATTATGAACTCATCTATTTTGAGGGAGGGTTCTCAGACCTGCTGTTCTGCTTTTCTTCTCCATGGCATCAGTGACATTTCTGAACACCATGCTCAAAAGCGCTGTGTGCCTTTGTGTAGAGAAGAACCAGTAGGCTCCCAATTTTGCCATCAATCATATTTAATAGCATATGCAATTAATGTAATTTTGTTATTGAAGATTTTCCTGACTGTTCAATAGCTCGCACAAGACAATTATGGTTTTCTTTTTTAAATACACAGACACACAGAAACACACACACACACATGCACATTTGCAATCAGATATTGCCTTTTGAATTTTGAGCAATTAAACATGGTCATTATCAATGGTAGATTATGAAATATTCATTTAACAAGTGTGTGATATGACAGCCCTTTGAGTTGCAATTAAATAACATCTGAATCAAACAATATGATTTATTGGAATGATTGCATTTTTTGGAATAAAAAATAAGAATAGCACAATGTATTTTGATGGGAGGTGGGTAGCGATATACCCTGTTATCAGAAGATTGTCCAGAAGTGAAAGCAGTTGGACAACTATGAGAAGCCAAAATGTAGGACTGAGTTAATCTATCTTCCAGTTTCGGTTTTACCAAATTTATCATTTGCCGATTGCAAATATTTTTGAGCAAGGTCCACTAAGCAATTTGTGTATTAGACAAATACCTTCCATTTTTTTTTCATACAAAAAAATCAGCATTAAAATTCAAATATCCTAAAAGAAACAAACCATATGAAAAGTCATACCTTTTTCTTCAAACTTTTCCAAAACACTTTCTAAAAGGCTGTTCCCTTGATATAATAATTTTAATATTTCCTTTCTGAAAATATTACATTCATATTTTCTCTAATGTTTTCATCTTTTTCTGCTTTTAGTAAGTGAATTTTTAGATATTCCCAGATTTCTACACTTTTATAGACTGTTTTTATGTACAATTAAAGAGAAAATGTATTCAATAAAAATTATTTTTTAAAAAAAGTTTCACATTGTGAAACATATACAGTAGAGTCTCGCTTATCCAACATAAACGGGTCGGCAGAATGTTGGATAAGCAAAAATGTTGGATAATAAGGAGGGATTAAGGAAAAGCCTATTAAATGTCAAATTAGGTTATGATTTTACAAATTAAGCACCAAAACATCATGTTTTACAACAAACTGACAGAAAAAGCAGTTGAATACATGGTAAAGTTATGTAGCAGTTCAATACATGGTAAAGTTATGTAGTAGTTACTGTATTTGTGAATTTAGCACCCAAACATTGCAATATACTGAAACAGCTGTGGATCTGGGCGGGAGGCAGACTGCATTGGATGTCTCTGCATGTGAAACTGGAGCTGACAGATAGGAGCTCACTCCACTCCCTGAATTTGAACTGCCGACCTTTTGGTCAGCAGTCCTGCCGACACAAGGGTTTAACCCATTGCACCACTAGTGACTCCAGTAGCAATTATGACAAGACCTTTTCAAAGCTGTTACTTTTTTAAAAATTCTAGATGCATACATAAACAAACGTGAAAATTCAATTACTATCAAAAGCACTGAAACTGTACCCTATGTAAATGTGTACATTTAAGAAAAGATTAATATACTATATATCAATAATGAAAACCTTCCTGGTTTTGCTGACAAAATTCTGTGGACAGCAAATGCAAATTAATCAGTATGATGCACAAGTTTTATTATGATTTTGTTATTTTTTTACTATGTTATTACTAAATATTTTATTTGATGTTATTGTTTTTGTTTATATGTTTTTGCTTTATTGTAATTTCATTTGGGCTTGGCCATCATGTTAGTCGCCCTGAGACCCTTCGGGGAGATGGTGGTGGGGTATAAATAAAGTTTATTATATTATTATAGTTAGGATTTTCATGGAGGAAAAAGTAGTGTATGGGAGAGAAAAAACAATTCTTAGAATGATGAACAGCATGATATTTAAGGGAAGCAAAACATAAGAAACACCTGATCATTTTCGATATAAAATTTATATAAATAAAAATGTAATGTTCATTTGTGGGATTAACAGAACTCAAAAACCACTGGGGGAATTGACACCAAATTTGGACAGAAGACACCTAACAACCCAATGTATGTCCTTCACTCATAAAAACACTGAAAAATGCAGCAGAAGGGACTTAAAAAGCACCCAAAAGCTAAATGACGAAAAGCTAAATGACAATACAGAAAAAAGGGAAGAAAGAGGGAGGGAAGAAGAGAAAAGAAAGAAAGAAAGAAAGAAAGAAAGAAAGAAGAAAAGAAGGAAAGAGAGAAGGAAGCATGGAAGCAAAGAGAAAAGGGAGGGAGGAAAGAGGTAGGGAAAGAAAAAGGGGGAAGGAAGGAAAGTTAGAGAAGGAAGGAAGGAGAGAATGAAAGAAAAAGGGAAAGAAGGAAGGAAAGGTAGAAGGAAGCATGGAAGCAAAGAGAGAAGGAAGGAAGGAAAGAGTTGGAGAAGGAAGAAAGGGGAGAAAGAGGGAGGGAAAGAAAAAGGGGAAGGAAGGAAAGTTGGGGCAGGAAGGAGAGAAAGAAAGAAAAAAGGGAAAGAAGGAAGGAAAGAAGGAGCGAAGGAAGGGGGAAGATGTAGAGAAAGAGGGAGGGAAGGAAAGAGAGAAGAAAGAAAAGAGAGACAGCAGAAGAGAAAGAAAGACGGGAAGGAAGGAAGGAAGGAAGGAAGGAAGGAAGGAAGGAAAGAAAGAAAGAAAGAAAGAAAGAGGGAGTGAAGGAAGGAGGGAAAGAAGGAGAGAAAGAGGGAAGGTTGGCCACAGCAACGCGTGGTGGGTACAGCTAGTTTATATAAATAAAAATGTAATGTTTGTTTGTGAGAGTAGCTTAACTCAAAAACCATTGGACAAATTGACACCAAATTTGGACACAATACACCTCTCAGGCCAACAAGTGACCATCACTCATAAAAACACTGAAAAACACAGCAGAAGGGGCTTAGAAAGCCAACAAACAAAGAATGCATTACAATGCATGCACAAAATCACACATATATATGCAAACACACGTATATACACATATACACAAAAATACACACACACACATATATATACACACACAAAACACATATACACAGACTGGGCTACAACAATGCATGGCAGGGGATGGCTAGTATTTATATATCTTATTCAAAATAGAGTCATTTGCATCTCTTGTATCTTATATCTGAATTACAGTTCAAGTAACAGTCCCCAAACGAGTGAATGGTTCTACTTAACGTGCTTTTAGATGGCATCTGCTTGGCCCTTGTGGCAATGCTGAGCAAGATGAACCCTTGTTTTCATCCTGCAGGATGCAAGTTTTTTCCATAGCTTTCAAGTGTTACTTTCTGTTCCCCCTGAAAATGTGCAGATGACCCTAGTCTTTGGCCATGGTGCCTCGGGCAGTGGAATTCCAGTAGCTCTGGTAAAGAAAAAAGTAATTTTCCCAAGTTCTGGTTTTTCAAAACACACTCAAGTGCCAACCAGCTTTAGGAGCCTAGTTTTCAGATGCTAAGTATCTCCTTTGATTTGGCTGCAAAGTCTTGGAAAGAAGTCAGTTGCTCAAAGCAATTGTAAGTAAGTAGCCCTCATAAATGTATTGATTATTTATGTTCTAATTCAACTAACGTTTCCAAAACTTGAAAGCAACCACCAGATCATTTTGAACTTGAAGGTTTAAGGCAGTGGTTCTCATCCTGTGGTTCCCCAGGTGTTTTGGTCTACAACTCCCAGAAATTCCAGCCAGTTTACCAGTCCAACCCCCTGCTAAAGAAGCAGGGAAATTGCATTCAAAGCACTCCCAACAGATGGTCATCCAGCCTCTGTTTAAAAGCTTTCAAAGAAGGAGCCTCTACCACACTCCAGGGCAGAGAGTTCCACTGCTGAACACCTCTCACAGTCAGGAAGTTCTTTCTAATTTTCAGATGGAATCTCCTTTCTTGTAGTTTGAAGCCATTGTTCTGCGTCCTACTCTCCAGGGCAGCAGCAAACAAGTTCGTTCTCTTGTCCTCCCTATGACTTCCTCTCACATATTTATACATGGCTATCATGTCTCCTCTCAGCCTTCTCTTCTTCAGGCTAAACATGCCCAGCTCTTTAAGCCACTCTTCATAGGGCTTGTTCTCCAGACCCTTGATCATTTTAGTTCCCCTCCTATGGACACATTCCAGTTTGTCAATATCTCTCTTCCCAAAATTGGACACAATATTCCAGGTGTGGTATAACCAAGACAGAATAGAGCATGGGTAGCATGACTTCCCTGGATCTAGACACTAGACTCCTATTTAGGAAAAGGTAAAAGTTTCCCCCTGACATTAAGTCCCGTTGTGACCAACTCTGGGGTGTGGTGCTCATTTCCATTTATAAGCCAAAGAGCTGGTGTTGTCCATAGGCACTTCCATGGTCATGTGGCCAGCATGACTGCATGGAGTGCCGTTACCTTCCTGCCGAAGCGGTACCTATTGATCTACTCACATTTGCATGTTTTTGAACTGCTAGGTTGGCAGAAGCTGGGGCTGACAGCGGAAGCTCATGCTGCTCCCTGGATTCGAACCTATGACCTTTTGGTCAACAAACTTAGCAGCTCAGTGGTTTAACCCACTGCAGTCCTGGGGGCTCTCTTCTATTTATGCAGCCCAAAATCCCATTGGCTTTTTTTTTGCCGCCGCATCACAAGATAGCAAACTCCCACAGTTATGATGTGAAGATACTTCCATATTTTTTTTCCTGTATTAAGCACAAACAGTTTTTGATCAGGGAGATAGTAGTAAGATGCTTCCAAATTCCAACCCACATTTTAAAGAATTCTTCTTTTCCATACTTCCAATTGTACCCTAAAAATGGCTTTGAAAGATGACTTTGAAAGGAAGCAGATCACAGGAGCTGTCTTCATAGACCTGTCAGCGGCTTATGATACTGTAAACCACCGCCTCCTCCTGAGAAAAATGTATAATATCACAAAGGACTACCATCTCACCCGCCTCATAGGGAACCCGCTACAAAACAGGAGCTTTTTTGTTGAGTTCCAGGGCCAGAGAAGCAGATGGAGGAAACAGAAGAACGGCCTGCCTCAGGGGAGCGTGCTTGCTCCATCCATGTTCAACATTTACACAAATGACCAGCCACTGCCAGAAGGGACAGGGAGTTTCATCTATGCTGATGATCGTGCCATTACTGCTCAAGCAGGGAGCTTTGAGATGGTAGAACAGAAGCTCTCCAAAGCTCTAGGTGCTCTTACCGTCTACTACAGGGAAAACCAGCTGATCCCTAATCCATCTAAAAAACAGACATGTGCTTTTCATCTCAAGACCAGACAAGCATTCCGAGCTCTGAGGATTACCTGGGAAGGAATCCCACTGGAGCATTGCAGCGCACCCAAATACCTGGGAGTCACTCTGGACCGTGCTCTGACCTACAAGAAGCACTGCCTGAATATCAAGCAAAAAGTGGGTGCTAGAAACAATATCATACGAAAGCTGACTGGCACAACCTGGGGATCACAACCAGACACAGTGAAGACATCTGCCCTTGCACTTTGCTACTCTGCTGCTGAGTATGCATGCCCAGTGTGGAACACATCTCATCACGCTAAAACCGTAGATGTGGCTCTTGATGAGACATGCCGCATTATCACGGGGTGTCTGCGCCCTACACCACTGGAGAAATTACACTGTTTAGCCGGTATTGCACCACCTGACATCCGCCGGGAAGTAGCAGCCAATAGTGAAAGGACCAAGGCAGTGACATCTCCAACTCATCCCTTGTTTGGGTATCAGCCAGCACGTCAACGACTTAAATCAAGAAATAGTTTTCTAAGATCTATAGAGACACTCGCTGGAACACCTCAGCAAGAGAGAGTCCAAAAGTGGCAGGCTCAAACCCAGAATCTCAACCAATGGCTGATGCCAAATGAGAGACTCCCCCCCTGGGCACACAGAAGACTGGGCGACTTGGAAGGCGCTGAACAGACTGAGCTCTGGCACCACGAGATGCAGAGCCAACCTCAAGAAATGGGGCTACAAAGTGGAATCCTCGACATACGAGTGTGGAGAAGAGCAAACCACTGACCACCTGCTGCAATGCAACCTGAGCCCTGCTACATGGACAATGGAGGACCTTCTTGCGGCAACACCAGAGGCTAGTTACTGGTCAAAGGGCATTTAATCAACTACCAAGCTTGCACATTTTGTGTTTTGTCTGTTTGTTTGTTTTGTTCTGTTAGAAATGTAATACAATTGTCTGGTTGCCCCTGACACGATAAATAACCCTAAAATTTTGAATTTTTAATAAAGCCACTTAAATTCCTAGTGCCACCCTTTTGAGAAGAAGTTTCAATTCTCTGGTGAACATGGGTTGGAGATATTCTTACTCTGGGAAATAGATCCCATGCCAATCTGTTCCAGGGGGGCAGCTATTCCATTTTCTACTCTCCGGAAACAAATTCCACCCCTAGCAGACAACATACGCATGCCATCTCCGTCTTCAAAGTGTTGAGCAATTAAAGGCATGCTAAATCTCTCCCTTCTCCCCAGAATGCACAGGATCTAACAGCATTAGCTTGACCCAATTAAATGGTTACTCTCTGATGACTGGCTGTCTAGACATTTTAAATATTTGTTCTGTGGTGTCCCCTGCAGTTCATAATTAAAGAGTTACATGAAACCTCCAGGATGTTTTACTAGCCAGATCAGAAATTATACACATAATAGGGTTTTGTATGTAATAAATGTATAGGCATAACCATAAAATGTGGATATTTATACAATGCAATATGAGCAAAAGAATGTCTCTGTTTGGAAATGATCTACTCAATTAAGACATGAACAAGGCATGCAAAGCCTTTTAGGTTTGGAAAGGAGATCGCCAATAGTTGCCTTTGAATTGCGTCTAAGACAGCATTGTGAATGGCAGATCTGTAAAAAAGTTGAATGATTGAGAGACAGTGGTTTAAACAGAATAGATTAATAAAATATTTCATTTCTCATCCTTACTTACTTAGGTGATCCCTCGTTGTCTGAGTAGGATTGTCTTCCAAGACCTATGGTGGGTCCGTAGATGACTGTGGAGCCCTATCCTTGATCTGCATCTTCTCCCACAGTGAGGGCATTGGTTTCCAGGTGGAAGGCGGTCCCGGTTGGGGTGGGCTTGATGCACCTTCCTCTTGGCACGTTTCTCAGTTTCGCCCTCCATTCCCCCATGTAAGCGGCCCCATGTAAGCTGCCCCGAGTCCCTCCAGGGAGATTTTTTTTTGTCATGTCAGGAGCGTCGCTTCTGTTTTGAGAGAATTGGCCGTCTGCAAGGACATTGCCCAGGGGACACCTGGATGATTTGATGTTTTTATCATCCTTGTGGGAGGCTTCTCTCATGTACCCGCATGAGGAGCTGGAGCTGATAGAGGGAGCTCATCCGCCTTTCCCGGATTCGAACCTGTGACCTGTCAGTCTTCAGTGCTGCCGGCACAGGGGTTTAACCCACTGCGCCACCAGGGAGATGGAGGCAGGGTAGAAAAATAAAGTTCTTCTTCTTCTTCTTCTTCTTCTTCATTTGTACCTCTTCAAATTCTACAGCACTGCTGGTCACAGCTGACCTCCAGCTGGAGCGCTCAAGGGCCAGGGCTTCCCAGTTCTCAGTGTCTATGCCAGAGTTTTTAAGGTTGGCTTTGAGCCCATCTTCAAATCTCTTTTCCTGCCCACCAACATTCCATTTTCCATTCTTGAGTTCGGAGTAGAGCAACTGCTTTGGGAGACGGTGGTCGGGCATCCGGACAACGTGGCCGGTCCAGCGGAGTTGATGGCGGAGGACCGTCGCTTCAGTGCTGGTGGTCTTTGTGTCTTCCAGCACACTGACATTTGTCCACTTGTCTTCCCAAGAGATTTGCAGGATTTTTCGGAGGCAGCGCTGATGGAATCATTCCAGGAGTTGCATGTGATGTCTGTAGACAGTCCACGTTTCATAGGCATATAGGAGGGTTGGGAAGACAATAGCTTTATAAACAAGTACCTTCGTATCCCTACGGATGTCCCGGTCCTCAAACACTCTGTGCTTCATTCGGAAAAATGCTGCACTTGCAGAGCTCAGGCAGTGTTGTATTTCAGTGTCAATGTTGACTTTTGTGAAGAGGTGGCTGCCAAGGTAGAGGAAATGGTCAACATTTTCTAATATTACACCATTAAACTGTATTTCTGGCACTGGAGAGGGATTGGCTGGTGACTGCTGGAAGAGCACTTTGGTTTTCTCGATGTTCAATGACAGACCGAGTTTCTCATATGCTTCTGCGAAGGTGTTTTGTTGAGAGTAGCTTGTAGGTCTTCTTCTGAATGCCTACATCCAGACACAGAACAAAAGAGAATCCTATAGTATCACAGAATATAATGATGGTCACCACTTTAAGCCAAGATAGTTGCTTCTGATGGACTTTATAGGTTGAGAGAGGAGAGACATAAGATGAGAGACTGAGGGCACTTCTAGACAGCACTAGATTGCGTGTTTTAAACAGGAACAAAAAATCCCGGAACTTCAGAAGAGATCCACATACAGACCTGTTGGCTCTGAGATTTCTGCCTCTGTTGTTAAGACTTGAAGATTTGTTGTGAGATTTAGAAGCTCCCAAGATGACCGCTGCGGGACTTCCACCAGAATCATAGAATCATAGAGTTGGAAGAGACCTCATGGGCCATCTAATCCAGCCCCCTGCCAAGAAGCAAGAAAATTGCATTCAAAGCACTCCAACAGATAGCCATCCAGCCTCTGTTTAAAAGCTTCAAAAGAAGGAGCCTCCACCACACTCTGGGGCAGAGAGTTCCACTGCTGAATTGCTCTCACAGTCAAGAAGTTCTTCCTCATGTTCAGATGGAATCTCCTTTCTTGTAGTTTGAAGCCATTGTTCTGCATCCTAGTCTCCAGGACAGCAGAAAACAAGTTTGCTCCCTCCTCCCTATGACTTTCTCTCATATATTTATACATAGGTATCATGTCTCCTCTCAGCCTTTTATTCTTTAGGCTAAACATGCCCAGCTCTTTAAGCTGCTCCTCAACTTAAAGCTGATCATGGGTTTTACAAACCCATTATCATTTTATTCACCCTCCTCTGGACACATTCCAGCTTGTCAATATCTCCCTTGAATTGTGGTGCCCAGAATTGGACACAATATTCCAGGTGTGGTCTAACCAAAGCGGAATAGAGCATGGGGAGCATGACTTCCCTGGATCTAGAAACTAGACTCCTATTCATGCAGGCCAAAATCCCATTGGCTTTTTTTGCCGCTGCATCACATTATTGGCTCATATTTAACTTGTTGTCCACAAGGACCCCAAGATCTTTTTTCACATGTACTGCTCTTGAGCCACGCACCCCCTAGTCTGTATCTTTGCATTTTATGTTTGCTGCCTAAGTGGAGTATCTTGCATTTGTCACTGAAACTTTGGCAGTTTTTAAAACTCAAGATGTGGATATGCTGATATGCGGAGAACCACTGCAGCAAATCATTGCAAAAATTCTGTTCTTTGTCCTAGCCTGAGAAACTGTGCCCTCCAGATATCAGATCAGCCCCCTTCCACCTCACCTTCAGAAGGAAAGTAAAGACCTGGCTCTGGGACTTTTGGAGACTAGTGTAGTGCAATATAGATTGTATTATGAGCAATGATTATGGAATCGACCTTGGACCACCATCTTTGGATGGTGTGATTTTAATACTGAATGTAATTTTTTAAAATGCTTCCCTTGTATTCATTTTAACTCAACTTATTTTTAAGATTTTTATGTCTGTATATGTTGCAAGGCATTGAATATATGCCACATGTAAGCCACCTTGAGTCCCCTTCAAGGTAGAGAAAGGCTGCTTGGTCATCTGTCCAGACAGATTTGGTTGTGTACTTGTGGCATCAAACAACAAGGTGCTGTTCCTGGGTGACACATGACTGTTCCTGATTTTTCTTCTTGTGAAAAGACGTACAAAGTTTACTAGGGGGCCCCAACTTTGTCCTGGACAGAGAAAATGTGCTCTCCAAACATTTAATAGTTTCTGGCAACAACATTTTTGTGTTCTATGTATTGTCGAAGGCTTTCATGGCTGGAATCACTGGGTTGTTGTAGGTTTTTTCGGGCTATATGGCCATGTTCTAGAGGCATTTTCTCCTGACGTTTCGCCTGCATCTATGGCAAGCATCCTCACTACCTCTAAGGATGCTTGCCATAAATGCAGGAGAAACGTCAGGAGAAAATGCCTCTAGAATATGGCCTTATAGTCTGAAAAAAACTACAACAACCCATTTTTGTGTTCTACTCAACTGCCACATTCTTTTTAGAAACCGACCAATTGGGAACAATCATCTATAACCCAGGAGCAAAACTAGATTTTAAAAAATCCAGTGATTTCCAATTGCAGGGATATTCAGACATTAAAAGATGCAGATATTTGGCTCAAATCTGCAATATTCCCACATCTGGAAATCTCGCTGTTTTTGCTTTTCATAACGATTGCTTCTATGTTTACAAGAAACGGTGTTTGGCCACACTTCTGTTTGTTGCTGAAGCTCCTGGGATAAAGGGACTGTCTGGATCGGCCGTGATAGAGAGAAATACTGACTCATCAGAATGAATGAAAAAAATCCTTCCAGGGGGTTAAAGTTGGTTAACTTGGGCTCATTTTGACTGACCTACAGGAGACTTTTGAACTCCAACTCTCAAAAGGTGAGGGAGCATTTGATCTTTTTCTCAATATAACAAATGTTCTTAATAAGGCCACCCCATAACACGATTGGGAAAAGAGCTCACAAAGCAATGTGAGAGCCTACATGAAATATTTAGTACTCTTCAGCATTGAGAAAGCCATCAATAAGTCCCTTCCCAAAAGTGACAATGTCAAATAGGATTTATTGCGGCCACTGGCACCCGTGGGAAAGATTGCTATTAAAAAGGAAGCTCCTTTCAGAGAAATGCAAGTCGGAGAGGTTGACTGTTTTGAACTCATCTGCAGCATAAAGGTTAGACTGGCTGCATCAGCAGACTATCTCTGGAAAGCAAAGACTTTCAAACATAAGGTTGTAACACTGGTATCTTAGTATCACAACTGTACTGTGAGAGGAAACCTGTGGGCTGAAGCATACAGTTCAGAAAGCTCTGTTTCCCCATGTGGTGAAGTTGCAGGAAGGCAAAAAAATTCTGGAGAGAAATATATGACGCAACTCAAAAGATTTTGCTGATGAAAATACAATTTAAACCCGAATATTTTTTTATTATGAATGATAAACATAAAACAGGAGCTCCCGGCCAGAATAGTTTATGCTTGACACTGGAGAACCACAGAAATCCCACCAATAAAGGAATGGTTAATAAAGATGGTGGGAATAATGAGCATGGACCAACTAACACAACAATTAACATATTGACAAAACATTCTCAAAAAAGACATAGACTGGTCACTGTTGATAAATTACATGGAACAAGAAAAAATGAAGATGTTATTCTAAATTCAATTACGATTTTCACAGAAAAATAATCAAAACTTTTTGAAACTTCCGAGACTTCCAAATCCTTTCATTAATGGTTTGAAAGTGTTATTTCCTGTTTCATTGGGTGGTCTTTACTTTGAAAATAGTTGTTTTACTCCAGAAGCAGGGAAAAGCAAGCGGAGGAAATTCCTTTCTTCTCTGGTTTAAAACTGGCTTCTCTGGCTTTAAAACTGGCTTCTCTGGCTTGAGCCAAAACCAGGAAATTCCTTCCTTCTCTGGTTTAAAACGGGCTTCTCTGGCTTTACATCTGGCTTCTCTGGCTTGAGCCGAGGCCAGGAAATTCCTTCCTTCTCTCGTTTAAAACCAGAAAAGGGGAGGGGGGAAGCAAGAGAAGGAAATTCCTCCCTTCTCTGGTTTAAAACTGGCTTCTCGTGCTTTAAAACTGGCTTCTCTGGCTGGAGCCAAAGTCAGGAACCAGAAGCGAGGAAAAGCAAGTGGAGGAAATTCCTTCCTTCTCTGGTTTAAAACTGACTTTTGTCACTTTAAAACTGGCTTCTCTGGCTTGAGCCGAGGCCAGGAAACTCCTTCCTTCTCTGGTTTAAAACTGGCTTTTCTGGGTTGAACCAAGGCCAGGGACCAGAAGAGGGGAAAAGCTGAATCATTTCCGACTTACTTCCTGAGTTGTAACAAAAATTGCGGATAAGGCTTCAGTAGGGCAAAGGGATTTCTGGTTTTTAAAAAAGCTTTGATATCACTTCAAAAAGGTAATTTTAACAAAAGTATTATGAGCAACGAGTTATCTGACGCGACTCTATCCATGCCTAGTATAAATAGGGGAAATAATATGATGAGATCTTAGTCAACACATAGGTAAATTTCTTGATCCAGTTTGCTCATTCTGGTCAGGTATAGATCAATGAGTGCCAAACAGTAGGGTCTGCTGCTTCCCATGACACCTTTCAAAGCAAAGCCACCATAAAAACACTTTCGAATCATGTTACTGAAAGTAAGTGGTGAGGTTCATGATAATAGTCACCATACCAAGGGAGAGTTGGCCATTTCACAAATAGTCAGGGCTCCATGTTGTCCTGTGTTCTGCAGGTTGGCAACCCCTATCTTACCAAGTAGAACAAGCTTGATGGGTGTGTATATAACAGTAGTGTCCTTGCAAATGGTTAAAAGTGCTCCAGTGAAGGTTTAGATAAAGCCAACCAAATGACATCAGTCGGAGCCCTCATCTCCAAAGAGCGCTGATCTTGTACACAAGTTAAGCCACATGTTTGTATGGGAGAATATATTAAAGCCCATCTGTTTGAACCATTTTTAATGTTATAAATTAGGAAAACATCAAAAATGTCAGAAGACAGCAAGCAGCACTTCTCTGTTGTCTTTCAGCTCTATATTTATTAGACAAGTTTGTTATCAAACTATCCCTCCAAACATGAAAAGAACAGCAGGCCTTCTGGAAGGCCAGATGGCTGGTGTGGTTTCGAAACATATTCTGGAAGGGTTAGAGAGTTTACATATTCCTCTCGCCCCTCCAGTTCCAATCCCCCTCCCCTTCGCCTTCATAAAATGAATTGTGTGGGATGAGGTTTGATTCTCAGAGGCACCAAACTGCTGCCATGGCAAAAAAGAAAAAAAAAAGAAAAAGAGGTGCGAGGAGGAGAGAAGGGAGAGAAATGCAGAACATAAGGCCAGGGAGGGGAATATTTTGTAGTAATGAATAATAGAACACCCTGGAGTCAAATGGAGCAACCTATGGGCAGGATATTCAGTTTTCATGATTTGAGGACATAATTTATATCCTGCCCATTAGACCTACTGAATTAAGTATTGAATGGTGAGGCAACACGTGAGCCAACCATGGGTCTTCTCTAGTTGGAAATAGCAATGTTACTCATGGTGTAGACCCCAAAGTCGAACTTCTCCTTCAGAGCTCCATATTCTTGAGACTGCCACCTGAGCACAACATGTGGTGCCACCTCTCTGTGTCCCTTAAATCTCTCCTTGGAAGCACATTTCTAACTCCTTGTTTGCATGGGCTTTGTCCAGCGTAACAATACTGGTCTGCTTAGAGAGCAAGTAAAGGTAAAGGTTTCCTCTTGACATTAAGTCTAGTCATGCCTGACTCTGGGGAGTGGTGCTCATCTCCATTTCTAAGCCAAAGAGCTGACGTTGTCCATAGACGCCTCCAAGATCATGCGGCGGCATGACTGCATGGAGCACTAGGCATGGTTAGGTACCGTCAGAATCTTTGTTATTCAGAATAAAGTCAGAAAAATTACCTTTTTGAAGTGATTTCGAAGTTTTTAAGAAAACCAGAAGTCCCTTTGCCCTTCCAAAGCTTTTTCCACCATTTTTGTTACAACGTATGAAGTGAGTCGGAAATGATTCTGCTTTTCCCCTGTTTCTGTTCCCTGGTCTCTGGCCTCTGGCCTCGGCTCAAGCCAGAGAATCCATTTTTAAAGCCAGAGAAGCAAGGAATTTCCTCCGTTTGCTTTTCCCTGCTTCTGGTCCCTGGCTTCGGCTCAAGCCAGAGAAGACAGTTTTAAACCAGAGAAGGAAGGATTTTCCTCCATTTGCTTTACCCTGCTTCTGGTCCCTGGCCTTGGCTCAAGCCAGAGAAGCTAGTTTTAAACCAGAAAAGGAAGGAATTTCCTGGCCTTGGCTCAAGCCAGAGAAAAGGAAGGAATTTCCTCTGTTTGCTTTTCCCACTTCTGGTTCCTGGCTTCGGCTCAAGCCAGAGAAACCAGTTTTAAACCAGAAAATGAAGGAATTTCCTCTGCTTGCTTTTCCCTGCTCCTGGAGTAAAACAACTAGCAAAGACCACTCAATAAAACAAGAAATACCACTTTCAAACCATTAACGAAAAGATTCAGAAGTCTCAAAAGTTTCGAAAAGTTTTGAACATTTTTTTTCTGTGAAAATCGGAATTGACTTTAGAATCAAACCACCAGCGTCCCCTACATCCGAAATGGGTTTTGAACCTTTTTTGTTTATCGAACAAGCCTATGGAGCACTGTTACCTTCCCACCTGAGCGGTACCCGTTGATCTACCTAAATTTGTTTTCAAACTGCTACTTTGGCAGGAGAGCGCAATTCTCTCCTATGATGGTGATTATTAATATTGAGCTTTCATGTGTGTGCATTCAAAATGGCTATGGCGGTGCCATGAAAATAGGTCAGCTCTGATTAGTATTTGGATGAGAGACTGCCAATGAAGACCAGATATTGTAGGCTATGTTTCATGAAAAGGAAATGGCAATATTTTATGAAAGGAACAGGAACAAGGAGTACCTCTGAGTAATCCTTGCCTAAGTACATCCTATGAAATTCATGTGGTCACACACATCAAGGTACTATACCAACAGGATTCCAAGTATTTTTTCATGTCTGGAGTGACTTGAGAAACTGCAAGTCACTTCTGGTGTGAGAGAAATGGCCATGTGCAAGAACGTTGCCTAGGGGACTCCCGGACGTTTTAACATCCTGTGGGAGGCTTCTCTCATGTCCCTGAATGAAAAGCTGGAGCTGACAGATAGGAGCTCCTCCTGATCCCCAGATTCAAACCACCGACCTTTCAGTCAGCAGTCCTGCCAACACAAGGATTTAACCTATTACGCCACCAGTGACTTGAAGGCACACAACAACAATATGATAGATACTAGAGCTGACAGACAGGAACTCTAGATGAACCACCAACCTTTTGGTCAGCAGTCCTGGCAGCACAAGGGTTTAACCCATTGTGCCACTGGGGTCTCCTGATTCCAAGTTAAAAGTGACATAATTCTTGCATTTGCATCATAGAACTGGTAGTAAATGCAAAGACACAACGCCATACATATATACACACAAAAAACTATTTTCCTCCTGGTCCATCTGTCCATCCCTCCATCTATTTATTGATACTATGTCTTGTGATAATGATGCCAGTGAATTTTATCATTCCTTTCACCCTACTAGTAATGAACAAATCCACTGCTTATTACTTTGGACTTGATCTCGAGCAAAACACCACTGGAACAAACAATTTGATTTGTCAACCCCTTTACAAGGACTCCTCAATCAGTGTCACCAATCCAAATTTAAAAAGCAAAGTGCATTTGACTGCAAGACCCCCCGACTGATTAGACCTCCGGGTTCAGCGAATTGCACGAGACAGGACAGCAATCAGATTATTAACTCCGCTTGAAAATACTCTGTGCACCTCAGGATTAGCATGCATATTTTGATATAGATCGATAAGCAATCTCCTTTTTATAAGAAACGCCTGCAACATTCATTTGGCTGATCAAAGGTAGACATCAGCTCGCTGTGACAGCCTGCTATTGTTTCCTGCTTTCTTTACAGGAGAGTCTCTATTAAAAACAAAACTGAAAAAACCCAAACCACAAAATAGAACACAATTCTCTGGCTTCTTTTCACCAAAGTGGAAGGCATCAGAGTCACAAAAATTCCATCTGCCTCTCAAGACTGAAAACATAATTAGTGGAGAAAGAAGCTGGAATTTTTTTAGAGTTTGTGACAGCCTTTCTTTCTTTCTTTCTTTCTTTCTTTCTTTCTTTCTTTCGAAAGCCACGGTCCAGAGATGTTCTGCCATCTTCCATTTCATCCTCATGTTTCAGTTTGTCTTTGGTCTCTTTCCATAAAACTAATCACAACAACATCGATTCCACTTTGCCCTCCTAAAATTTCACCCTTTAAACTGTTCAGAAAGAGGAATGGAAGAACCGTGTGTTAGATCAAAAATTAGAAAGTGGACGTCGCCAACGTTGTCAAGATGGAAACAAGCAGAGATGGATGTATTTTGACCGTTTGGCGCCTTAGTCCCCGAATAATCCTCTCACTAAACATTAAGATGTATTTAATTGCATCATCAGACTGGAGGCTATAGAATTTTTATTAGGCTAATAGTCAGATATATATTTTATGTGTAACGCAGTAAATTGAGCTTATATGGGGCAGAATCTAAAGAGATGAGAAGCACATTGTCTTTTGAGAAGAGCAGAAGAGGTTCTCCTGTGATGCATCAGGAACTGATTTACCACCTGATCGGATGCATGTTTACTCAGATGTCATTCCAACTGAGTTCAATGAGATTTACATTGCCCTGAGAGGGGTATATAAGATTGCAGGCTTGCCTATTAAAATCTCAAGAAAAGGCCAGGCCAAAACATACACGTTGGTTGCAATCAACATCCAGGTCATTTGTGGGTGTCTCTTTCAACTCTGCATCCATTTGGAGAGCACACAAATGTATTTATTTATTTACTTATGACATTTGTATCCTGCCCATATCACCCTGAAGGTGACTCATACAAGTCATATATAAAAATACATACATCAGTAAAAAGTAAAAAAATAAAATTACAGTACATTTTAAAACCATAAAAACGATCTTGACAATGTAATGTTCATTTGTGGGATTAACAGAACTCAAAAACCACTGGACGAATTGACACAAAATTTGGACACAATACACCTAACAACCCAATGTATGTCCTTCACTCAAAAAAATTGATTTTGTCATTTGGGAGTTGCAGTTGCTGGGATTTATAGTTCACCTACAATCAAAGAACATTCTGAATCCCACCAACAATGGAATTAAACCAAACTTGGCACACAGTTCTCCCATGACCAACAGAAAATACTGGAAGGGTTTGGTGGGCATTGACCTTGAGTTTTAGGGTTGTAGTTCACCTACATCCAGAGAGCACTGTGCACTCAAACAATAGTGGATCTGGACCAAAATTAGCACAGATACTCCATATGCCCAAATGTGAAAACTGGTAGAGTTTGGGGAAAATAGAATCTTGACATTCGGGAGCTGTAGTTGCTGGGATTTATAGTTCACCCACAATCAAAGAACATTCTGAATCACAACAACGATAGAATTGGGCCAAACCCCTCCATACAGAACCCCCATGTGGGCCACAGCAACGCGTGGCAGGGGATGGCTAGTAAATAATAAAAATTATAAAAAAAGTATGCCTTCTTGTTCAAATCCTCAACCATTCCAACGACTTAGCCGTTCTTAGTTCATTTTCCGATTTGAGGTTCTTTTGCTTTTTCTTTTTTGGTCATGCTATGGTTTTGGTCATGCCATGGAGCCCCCGGTGGCACAGTGGGTTAAAGCGCTGAGCTGCTGAGCTTGTTGACTGAAAGGTCGCAGGCTCGATTCAAGGGAGCAGTGTGAGCTTCCGCTGTCAGCCCCAGCTTCTGCCAACCTAGCAGTTCGAAAACATGCAAATGTGAGTAGATTAATAGGTACCGCTCCAGCGGGAAGGTAATGGCGTTCCATGCAGTCATGACAGCCACATTACCTTGGAGATATTTACGGACAACGCTGGCTCTTTGGCTTAGAAATGAAGATAAGCATCAACCCCTAGAGTTGGACACAACTGGACTTAATGTCAGGGGACAACCTTTACCTTTACCTTACCTATGGTTCCAAATGCTTGCTCAAAGAGCCAGGTTTTCACTCTTTTTCAAAAGGTCAGGAGGGAGGAGACTGATCTAATATCCCTAGGCAGGGAGTCCCACAGCCAAGGGGCCACCACAGAGAAGGCCCTGACTCTCATCCCCGCCAAACGTGCTTGTGAAGTAGGTGGGATCAAGAGCAGGGTCTCCTCAGATGATCTCAAGTTCCTGGAAGGTTCATAGGGAGAGATGTGTTTGGAAAGATAAGCTGGGCTGGAATGGTTTACATCAACTTGTATCCTATAGTACTCTGCAGGATGTATCTAATGTTTGAAAAAAATAATGCTGCAAAACTAGGGAGAGAATATTATTAGTAGGCTTGTACGCAATTTCATTTTTGTGTACTGGATTCAGAGGATTCCGCGGATTTGTTTGTCAAATCCATGAAAATGAGCCAGGCACAGGGCAGGCGAAGCCTTAGCCAGTACAGATCACAGCAGCCATATCTTTTTGCCTTTTTTAATGTCAGGAGTGACTCGAGAAACTGCAAGTCATTTCTGGTGTGAGAGAATTAGCCGTCTGCAAGGATGTTGCCCAGGGGATGCCCAGATGTTTTGATGTTTGCCATCCTTGTGGGAGGCTTCTCTCATGAAACCATTATATGAAACCATTATATGAAACCATGGAAGGACCTGACGATGCAACTGAATAACGATTTTACAAGGAGACGCTCACAACAATGTTTTTACGACTCTGTATGGTCCTTTTTATATTGTTATGTTTTTAAGCTAAATGTTTTAATAGTATTTTATGATTGTTTTATGGTTGAGGCATCAAATGTTGCCAACTGTGAACCGCCCTGAGTCGCCTTTGGGCTGAGAAGGGCGGTATACAAATATGGTAAATAAATAAATGAGGCAAACTCACTTTCCCAACAGCACTTTGTGTGGCATAGCACTGAAGGAGCCTTGTCCTCCTTTCTGGATCATGATGGGATTTGAGGTTTTTCTCTGTGTTTCTCACACTCTTTCTCAGTCAATCAATCAGAGGCCTTGTTGACTGTATCCATTCTCCCCCCCTCTTGTGCCGTGTACTTGTGACTTCAATTCCCAGAACCTCCTCTTGTGGTTTTTTTTAAAAAAATGTTATGGTAAAAACTTTTAAAATTTTGAAAAATTTAGTGAATTGGCAAAACATTCTGAAACTTGGCAGGCTTGTGGGAGTAAAGGCCTAAAAATGATGGAGAAATGAGCCTCTAAAGTTTTCCCATTGGCACCCATGGACCAAATCTTTTCTGTTATGAAACTCCTTCCAAATTCAAGAAGTTCCCTAAAAAGAAATCAGGAGGGCAGCCGAAAACCAGGCACTGAAATTGTAAATGTATGTTATGAAATACTGGTATGTTTTTGTTTGGTTGGTGATTTATTTCATGTCCTGACATCTCTAGTGTTAGGACCCAAGACAGTCTACGAAAGTCAAAGCAACTACAATTTTTCAAGAAAGATTACATTAATTCAGTTGTTAAATTACTATTAAATAATGCAAGGAATCAAAATCATTTAAAATAAATCCATAAGAAGGCAAAAATTAACTGAAGAACTGGAAGATTTCAGTCAAGATGATGCTGTTTGTAACTGTGGTTACTTAGCATTAATGGCAAGAAGCCTTGCTAAAAGGAACCAAAACTTAATAGGTTCCCTTCTTTCATGTTCCAGGCCTTCTTAGTACACAACAAGGTGAAAGAATGGACCCTGTCACTCTAGAATTAGGAAAAAAAGTTTGTTTGTTTGTTTTTTTAAAGAACGCACAAAAATGTGCTAATTTCAATGTAAACAGGATGGAAAGAACTTGAGAACTAAATGTGGGAGAAAGCAATGTTGACAGATTCATCCAACCAAGCAGAAGGCTTCAGCTGCTTAACCTTTTCAAGCCTGGCTTTGAATCTCTAGTTCTGTGATTGTATTTTATTGGGGAAGCAAGCAAAGTGAGGGCATTGACTTCCCAAAAATAATAATTCTGCTCCAATAATCAAATGTTCTTTCACTCCCCAAATTTCATTAAATGATTTAAAACTTTAGTTGAACATCGAGCAATGGAAAGAAAAGGGCCAGGAGAAGTGATCAGGGGAATATGAATATAGCAAATAGAAGAGTTCTAGGTATGAAAGTTTCCCAGTGTCTCACTGGAACATTGCAAAACACTGGAAACTCACTAGAGCATTGTGGCATATCTAAATGCCTGGGAGTTACCCTGGACTGTGTTCTGACTGCTTGAATATCAAGCAAAAAGTGGGCACTAGAAAAAGTATCATACAAAAGCTAACTGGCACAACCTGGGGATCACAACCATGTGCTTTGCTATTCTGCTGCTGAGCACACATGCCCAATGTGGAATACATCTCGCCACATTAAAACACTGGAAGTGGCTCTTCATGAGACATGTCTCATTATCCCAGGATGTCTATGCCCTACGCCACTGGAGAATTTATACTATTTAGCTGGTATTGCACCATCTAACACCTGCTGGGAAGTAGCAGCCAATAATGAAAGGACCAAGGAAGTGACATCTCTGGCTCATTCCCAGTTCGGATATCAGCCAGCACGCCAACAGCCTTAAATCAAGAAATAGTTTTCTAAGATCTACAGAGATACTCGCAGGAACACCTCAGCAAGCAAGAGTCCAAAAGTGGCAGGCTAAAACCTGGAACCTCAAGCCATGGCTGATACCAAATGAGAGGCTCCCTCCTGGGCACACAAAAGACTGGTAATCTCCCGTTACCTGATGATGAGATTTTCTTCCAATTCTCCATAGAGGTTCTTGTTTTCTTTCTTTGTTGTTCTTGTATGGGCTGGCAATGGTTGGAACGGGCTAAGTTGCCTGATCCCAGCGGGGCATCTGGCTTCCCGTCGGCTCAGACCCTCTCGATCCCCCTCCTTGAGGGAAGGGAGTTCTTGGGGTCTATGAGCCTCCCACGGGTTCGCTACACCTTCACCTTCAATCTGGCAAAGGTGGGGGAACAATAAGCTCACCCTTAAAACGCCTCTACACTGGTCCCCGTCAGAGCTCCCTCTCAACGAGGCTTGCCCGTCGCCATCACCCACCGGAAGTCAAGTTGCACCACATGACATCTGCAGGGAAGTAGCAGCCAATAATGAAAGGACCAAGGCAGTGACATCTCCAGCCCATCCTCTGTTCAGATATCAGCCAGCAAACGAATGCCTTAAATCAAGAAATAGTTTTCTAAGATCTACAGAGATACTTGCAGGAACACCTCATCAAGCAAGAGTCCAAAAGTGGCAGGCTCAAACCCGGAACGTCAATCCATGGCTGATACCAAATGAGAGACTCCCCCCTGGGCACACAGAAGACTGGGCAACTTGGAAGGCACTGAACATACTGCGCTCTGGCACCATGAGATGCAGAGCCAACCTTAAGAAATGAGGCTACAAAGTGGAGTCCACAACATGCGAGTGTGTAGAAGAGCAAACCACAGACCACCTATTACAATGCAGTCTAAGGCCCGTCGCAAATTAGGTTCCTGCTGGAGAAAACCTTGCTAGCAAGTCCCTGACGTCATGAGTCTGCGCCTCTCTCCCCGCCCCTTTCTCCGCCCCTTTCTCTTTGCGAGCGTGGTTTTTCCTTTGCTAGGGCAGCATTGCCCGCATTTTCTCTCAGTTGAATTCTGCCAACTGAGAGAAAATGCGGGCAATGCTGCCCTAGCAAAGGAAAAACCACGCTCGCATGGAGAAAGGGGCAGAGAAAGGGGCGGGGAGAGAGGCGGAGTCTCGTGACGTCAGGGACATGCTAGCAAGGTTTTCTCTCGCAGAAACAGAGTTTGCGACGGGTCTAAGCCTTGCCACATGCACAATGGGGGACCTTCTTATAGCAACAGCAAAGGCACTCCAAGTGGCCAGCTACTGGTCAAAGGACATTTAGTATAATGCCAAGTTTTTTAAACTTTGTGTTTTTAAAAATACATTACAACTGTACCCTCGGTTCACTTCTGATACGATAAATAAATAAGAGTGTATCACTCTCTACAGTGATAGATATTTATATAATATATAATAGATATTTGATAGATATTTTCAAGAACCAGAGGACCCTCCTATGGCAATGTTTATGTCAAGCATGTTTATGTCAAGTATAAAGAACAATACTTTGGGGACCAGTCTAGTGTCTGAGATAATAATTGTTTTCTGGGGATAATGGTATGAAATCCTCATTTCTCCAAATAATCCCTTTGCTTATATTCGATCAATATCCATTTTCCTTTGTTGTGTTTCATCCAGTGAGATGAGCTGGAAAAATTCTTATTTCTGATGACAGACTATACATCCCCTTTTTAATGCAACAGATTAAATTTAATATGGTTATCAGGATAATTGAATCACTAAGAGGATCAATTTTTAATAAAATAATAACCCTTACCATAGATGAGAGTTATGGCTTATCTTTCTTTAGAAATGATTTCCCATGTCCATTCTCATTTTTAGTGAACTAAATCTGCGGTGGCAACTGATGGTTCACATCAATAAGGCTAGGAATCCATTCAAGGTTTTGGTGTAGACAATAAAAGTCTTAAGTACTGAACTCTGTCTCCCAAATAATTTATTTGGTTTCAGCTGACAGATTGTTTCCTTTGCCTTCCCCCCTTTCTTCTTCATCTTCTTCAATTTTTGTTTTTGGGGTCTTGGAGGGGTTTTAGGGGAACAAAACTGCAACAGTTATGGGTGTTTTGGAACGTTTTTTTTTTGCTGAAAAATCATCTGCAAAAGTCATTCAGGAGGGTTAGGAATTGAAATAGCTAAAGATATACCATACTTTTCCTCATTAATCAAAATGGAGATGACATTCAAGGAATCAAAAGAAGACTGGGACTTGAATGAGCAACTGTGATGCAACTAGGCAAGACCATCAAAGGTAAAGTTGGGATTCTCCATGCTCCATTTTTCATGTCTGCATATGGCTGTAAACATTGGACATGGATGGAAATCAACTGACATGAAATGTGATGCTGGAGAAGAGGCCTGTGGATACCATGAACTACCCCAAAGACCTACAAAATAAATCCTAAACACCTAAAAGCAGTGGTTCTCAACCTGTGGATCCCCAGATGTTTTGACCTTCAACTCCCAGAAATCCTAACAGCTGGTAAACTGGCTGGGATTTCTCAGAGTTTTAGGTCAAAACACCTGGGGACCCACAGGTTGAGAACCACTGCCTTGATGGAAACAGGTGCCATCTGATCCTGAGAGCTAAGCAGAGACAGGTCTGGTTATTTACTTATTTATTATTTATTTCAGGCACTTCAACCCCGCCCTTCTCAACCCCCGAGGGGGGACTCAGGGCGGCTTACACCGGCATAATTCGATGTCAACAATTCAAATAAATTACATAACTGCAATAACCACAGTAGTTAAAACAATCAATTAAAACAATAACAATTAAACAGTTAAAAGCCAATCTAGTGGCCAACGTTCACCGAGTTCTGATATCTGTAAGTCCATTCAGCATTACCATAGTCCTTTCCAATTTCTGCTCATCATTATCTTGTCAGTCTGCCAGATTACCCAAAGGCCTGGTCCCATATCCATGTTTTCAGCTTCCTTCTGAAGGAGAGGAGGGATGTTGATGACCTAATTTCCCCGGGGAGTGAATTCCACAGATGAGGGGCCACCACCGAGAAGGCCCTTCCCACGTCCCCACCAGCCTAATTTGTGATAGAGGTGTGGCCGAGAGCAGGGCCTCCCCAGAAGATCTTAAACTCCGAGGTGGGACATAGAAGGAGATACGTTCAGACAGGTACGTTGGGCCGGAGCCGTATAGGGTTTTATAGGTCAAAACCAGCACTTTGAATTGTGCTCGGAACTGGATCGGCAGCCAGTGGAGCTGACATAAGAGAGGGGTGGTATGCTCCCTGTATGATGCTCCGGGGAGTAATCTAGCTGCCGCCCGTTGGACTAACTGAAGTTTCCGAACAGTTTTCAAAGGCAACCCCACGTAGAGCACATTGCAGTAATCTATTCGGGATGTAACAAGACTGTGGACCACTGTGGCCAGATCAGACTTCCCAAGGTATGGGCGCAGCTGGCGCACAAGTTTTAATTGTGCAAAAGTTCTCCCGGCCACCACCGAGACCTGAGGTTCCAGGCTCAGCGATGAGTCCAGGATCACTCCCAAGCTGCGAACCTGCGTCTTCAGGGGGAGTGTAACCCCGTCCAACACAGGTTGTAACCCTATGCCCTGTTTGGCCTTGCGACTGACCAGTAGGACCTCTGTCTTGTCTGGATTCAGTTTCAATTTGTTAGCTCTCATCCAGTCCGATACAGCGGCCAAGCACCGGTTCAAGGTCTGGACAGCCTCCTTGGTGACAGGTGGGAAGGAGTGACAGATTTGGATATCATCTGTATAGAGATAACACCGTATTCCAAAACTCCAGATGATCTCCCCCAGCAGCTTCATGTAAATGTTAAACAACATTGGGGACAGAATTGAACCCTGTGGTTAGTACTTGGATGGGAAATTACTAACTTATACCAGGTGCTGTAGATTCTACAGGGGTTTTCTTTTCCTGGGAAAACCCTATGCATTTCATGGGTTCACCTACCACCTCATCACACAGGGTTTTATTTTTGGCTTCTTACTCCTCTTTGGCCATGGATCTTGCTGAATGCCATCACATGACACAGACCGTGGCCCAACCCCATTGATGGCCAAAGTGGCAAGGAAGCTCCAACCATGAAAAGTAAATTGGATTTGGGGTAGCTTTGATGATGCAACCCACTGTTTTGGGCCTTCCCCCTATCTGATGGAGGAAGCGGCAATGCAGCAACATGTGTTGCAACCCTTTCCCCTGTCTGATGAGGGAAGGGATAGGTGCCAACACCTTGCCCTGATGCCTCCATATAATGGGGGAAGGAGGAGAGTCTGTGCTAGATACTTGCTGTGATATTTATGTTAAAGTGAAGATCCAGAGTAGCCTTCCACTCCAACAGCCTCAGCTGTATTTGAATTTTTTTCATGTTTGCTTTAAGCCTGCTCCTGCCTGAATATGACATCCTTTCAAATAATTAAACATTGATATTGTGTCATCTATTAACTTTCATTTATCAGAGGCCAACTTGGTGGGAGAAAGAGGTTAAGGAAATGGTTTCCCTTATCCATAGTATGCCGTCGCTGCCTGTGGGCTATAGTTCTTAGTGAAAGAAACATGGACGTGACATCTTTTCCCCAGGGGATTGCTTCTTGCCTTCCTTTAGAGAACTGGAACTCTCAAGGATCAAGACACTATAGATAACTCGAAATAGTCTTTATTCTTCATAATGAGTTATCTTCCTTAGGCATAAACTTGATGTTCAAAAAGGGATAAAGAAAATATACATTACAGTCTCTGGAGTCTTTGGTCCAAGGAGTTTTCCAGCTGAGAAGCTTTCCAAGTTCCCTCTTTCTCAATGGCTATGAAGTTGAAACATTCACAACCCCAGTCCAATGACCTATATTGAAGGCACAAAGTCTTCCTCTCGATGCCAAAGGACTGGTTTGAAGGTGCTTAAGATTCCTCAACGTCATCCAGGGTGAACTGGGCATGAAGCATGAATCTTAAGAGTACAAACTTAAGAGTTGGTTATAAGAGATGACTTGACTGAGGACTTTAGAGCCAAGCCTTTGTCACGTCCATCTGTTGAGTTGTTTGATGGAGGAATGAAAAAGAAAGCACTGCCCTCCTCCCCAGGAAAGGGTGGAGCCAAACAATTGGGGTGGGGGAGCAATTCAACCAGTGTAAAACAACATTGATAGAAAGCAGTAGATAACCAAACAATCCAGCTATATATTTACATACAAGTGGGGCCAGACGCGCCATCACACATAGTAGTGGGGTCAGAGGGAGAAGTATAATTTTTGGTGAACACCAATGACACCTATCTCTACCTTATCATATTGAGGGAGCTTGGGTCTCCGTGAGGCGCTACATGTGCCTTCTATAGTGATGGTAATTGCCAGCGAAATGGAACAAAACTGGGGGGGGGGGGGGGGATCAATATGATTTTTTTTTCATGTCAGGAGCGAATTGAGAAACTGCAAGTTTCTTCTGGTGTGAGATCATTGGCCATCTGCAAGGATGTTGCCAAGGGGACGCCTGGATGTTTCATGTTTTACCATCTTTGTGGGAGGCATCTCTCATGTCCCCGCATGGGGAGCTGGAGCTAACAGAGGGAGCTCATCCATGCTCTTCCTGGATTCGAACCTTCAACCTGTTGGTCTTCAATCCTACCAGCACAATGGTTTAACCTATTGCACCACTATCAATATGATGAGGCTCTTTAAGTCAAAAGTGATGTGAAGACATGTGAAATGTAGGGAAAATCAAGCCTGATTTCTCCATAGAAGACAATGACTAAATTGGGGCTGTTGCATTTTGGACACACAATGAGGTGTTCCGTCTTCCAAGAGCATAGTTTGCATTACCTTTTAGTTGCATGGGATAGTGTTCCTTTGCATTTCCCCAGGGCTGCTACAATCTCAGTTGCACTCTGAAAGTTAACAGCATTAGAGGCTAGAAAACCGGCCTGCAGGCCCCTTTTGCAGCTATTGGTTCAGAAAGTATCTCTTTGGGTTTAGAGACCACCCTTTTTCCTGGACTGAGATCTCCATTTTGGAATTTCCCTTGCTTCCTTCAGTAGAGAAAGAAAGCTTCAGATGTGCTGTTGGTCAGGCAGGTAACTCTGAAAAAACCATTATAAGAACGATTGAGAACTAGGTAGGAAGATTGAGATTGAGATACTATAGATTGAGTTATTTAGATAGAGAAGCTATTGTGTTATATAGATTAAGAAGATAATTGAGATAGATAGATAGATAAAATAGCAATTGAGTAATTGAGCAATTGAGTTATAGATAGCTATTGAGTCATTGAGTATTATTGAGCATTACTTCATCTCCAAAGCTAACCTTGAGCTATAGATAGGGAAAAAACCCTGCTTTTTTCTAACCATAGCAGCTCAGGGTTAGGGTGAAAAGATCCCAGGATTTTCCTCTGCCTTTTGGGGAAAAGTTACCTCAGTAACTGAAGGAAAGGAAAGAAAGATCACCTCTATTGTTTCACCAATTGACTGTTTTGTTTGTAACTTTAACAAGCTGTGCCAAGTCTGCAAGGACTTTGAGAAATAAGGTGCTGGTGTTGGCCTACAAAGCCCTAAACGGTTCCGGCCCAAAATACCTGTCTGACCGCATCTCGGCCTATGAGCCCACGAGGACTTTGAGATCATCCGGGGAGGCCCTTTTCTCGATCCCGCATGCCTCACAGGCACGCCTGGCGGGGACGAGGGACAGGGCCTTCTCGGTGGTGGCCCCCCAGCTGTGGAACACCCTCCCTGTGGACATCAGACTGGCGCCCTCTCTTATGACATTCCGCAAGAGTTTAAAGATGTGGTTGTTTGAGAAGGCGTTTGAGTAAGTGCTGTAACAATTGGCAATGACGACTGGAACGGAACATGGATAACGAGATTTGGATTGTGATTCAATGATGAGACGTCGTGAATGATTTAGTGTAATTGTATTATGGATAGTGATGTTGTTTATTGTTGTTGTGATATTGCTTATGTTGTAATTGTTCCTGATTTTATATGTTGTACACCGCCGTGAGTCGCCCTAGGGCTGAGAACGGCGGTCTACAAGTGCAGTAAATAAATAAATAAATAAATAAATAAATAAAATATTCTGTTTTGATGTTCAAAGCCTGTAGTAGCCTCAGCCGCTGGGAATCTCAAGCTTCTAAAGAAAGACCCCTGCAGTCCGCCCAGACAAAGAGAGAAGCACATCTCAGTTTATTTTTATAGGGTCTGGGTGTGACTGCACAATGAGGAGACATGACTTCTTAAGAAGGATCATTAATGTTTGGCAAGATAGTAAGCAGTAGGACAGAAGGAAGACACAATCAAGAAGCCACAGTCTGTGAGGACTGTTGACAACAGTGTGACTTGGAGGTCTCTCATCCATGGCATAAGTAGAAGTTGACTTTGTGACAATTAACAACAGCACCAACAAAAACATCTAAGACTGGCAGCAACATTACCAAGCGATGCTATTGGAAAAATCTCCAATCTCATCATAAGCTTTCTTGGCCAAAAGATTAATCGGGTCCTGTTTTGGATTCTATTTTTCAAAACGGTTCCCAGACAATTGCCCAGCCTATATTAACAACACTGTACTATTTTGATTAAGAAATATTAGATTAAGAAGAAAGGATTGTAAGACTTTGAAAGCTCTTAATCTCAAAGCTTCTTAAAATCTTAGTGATTTCTTTTGAGCAGCAAAACAATAACAAGCCAACTGATACACTGTCCTCATTTCCTCTATAGCATTTCATTGTATGAAACAATTGCATAGCTAATCAATCATTGGCAAATGTTTTTCCCGTTATATCTTCAAAACAACACATTGTGAGGTTATAAGTGAAGATTGTTTTAGTGATTACATGGGATAAATCTGATTCTGCTTCTTTCACATGCAACTCCCTTATGATGTGCTGAAAATATCTTCCATTTTTTTTCAACCAATCTCACTCGTTTCTCAATTGATTTATTTTCCACTCTACCTCCCCATTACAACTCAGGATGACGTGGAACAAGAATAACAAATACAATATAGATAGCACAAAGAGATTATCATTATGATATCATTATATTATGAGTAGCATTAAGAACAATTAGTAAATAACTATTCTAATTCTGGAAAGGAGTTTGAGTGCCACTGTGAGTTTGCTGGGACATTATCTATCATCTATCTATCTATCTATCTATCTATCTATCTATCTATCTATCTATCTATCTAAATACTCTGTGCATAATGAGTACCTTAAAAACAAAAGAACCAATAAACGAAATCACACCAAATTTGGCCACAAAACGTCTCACAACACAAGGAGTGACCATCACTCAAAAAAATTATGCTTTTGTCATTTGGGAGTTGTAGTTGCTGGGATTTAAAGTTCGCCTACAATCAAAGAGCATTCTGAATTCCATCAACGATGGAATTGAACCAAACTTGGCACACAGAACTCTCTTGACCAACAGAAAATACTGGAAGTGTTTGGTGGACATTGACCTTGAGTTTGGGAGTTGTAGTTCACCTACATCCAGAGAACACTGTGGATTCAAACAATGATGGATCTGGACCAAACTCTACAAGAATACTCAATATGCCCAAATGTAAAAGGTGAAAGATTTATACGATCTGAAGAGAAACCAGAGTATATGGAAGTTGGCCATGGCATATCTGAATAGAGAGTCAGGCATGTAGCCGGGGGGGGGGGGGGGGGGCTTGAGGGGCTTCAGCCCCCCCCCCCCCTGAAATTCTCATGGTGGTTTGAGAAAAGGCCTTACTGGTGCATTATTTGAACTGTTATGTTTATTCATATCATGATCTGGTCACCATACTCAATATATCCCATATGCATTGGGGTAATGATACAAAAGGTTTGCTAGGCTAGACCCTCTTTCACTCAGACTCAGCCCCTCCCCCCCGAAACTCAGCTCCCCCCCCCCGAAACCCCCACTGAAAAAAATTCAGCCCCCTCCCCCTGAAACGAAATCCTGGCTACGGGCCTGCAGAGAGTCAGTAACATAGGGGAGCTCCATTATGAATTTAGGTTTACCATGAATAAGGATAGATAAATAGGCTTAAAGGCTTCATAGTGTTTCGGTGTGGGAAGCCATGGTGAAGGGTGCACGGGTGTGGGGATGAGGGTTTATTTTGTTTAGGATAGGGGTTTTGGGAGGAGTGTAAGGTCTGTGGTATGTGTGTAAAATGCCATGTGGTGATTTACTGAATGTTATGGAAAAAAATTAATACAAAGCTCTGATGGAAAGCAGTGGAAAACAGGCAGAAATAGCAAGTCTATGTGTATTAATATATGTAAATGATAATAATTTGTACTTAATGACATAATTAACTGATTGACTGAATAAGGTAGATTGGCATGTACACGTTAAAAATATTGGTACCTGATTATATCTGCCATGATTTGCTTTTCTGTTATGTACCATAATCAAAATAAACAGTTTTAACAAAAAAAATATGCCCAAATGTGAACACTGGTGGAGTTTGGGGAAAATAGAATTTTGACATTTGGGAGTTGTAGTTGCTGAGATTTATAGTTCACCTACAGTCAAAGAGCATTCCGGACCCCACCAACGATAGAATTGGGCCAAACCTCCCACACAGAACCCCCATGTGGGCCACAGCAACGTGTGGCAGGGGAAAGCTAATACTAATAATAATGATAATAATAACTTTATTTGTACCCCGCTACCATTTCCCCATGGGACTCGGTGCGGTTTACATGAGGCCAAGCCCAAAATGCATCAAACAACATCAATAACGCAACATTAATAAACAATCAATAAAATACAAATCAAATAAATCACATAACAAAACAACTATCAATGGTGACATATAAACAGTTTTTAAATGGCTGGGCCAAATGTAATACATTAAAAAGAACTGCTTTCATAGATCTCATGGAAACAGCATTTGTCAAAGGTTTCCATGGCTGGAATCACTGGGTTGTTGTAGGTTTTTTGGACTATATGGCCGTGTTCTAGAAGCGGGATCGAGAGCAGGGCCTCTCCAGACGATCTTAAATTCCTAGAAGGTTCATCAGGAGTGATGCATTTGGATAGGTAGGCTGGACCAGAACTGGTCGCTAGTCTTCTTCTGTTTACTTGACTGCTGTCTCTGGAATTTACAGAATGCTAGGAGTTGCAGTCAAGCAACATATCAGTGGGAGGGCTGTATGATTCCCATATTTGTCCTGCACGATAGGATCATCAAGTTTGCAGGCGACACCAAATTGGGAGGGAGAGCTAATACTCCAGAGGACAGGAGCAAGATTCAAAACTATCTTGACAGATTAGAGAGATAATTGGCCAAAACTAACAAAATGATGTTCAACAGGAACAAATGCAAGATACTCCACTTAGGCAGAAAAAACGAAATGCAAAGATACCGAATGAGGGACGCCTGGCTTGAGAGCAGTATGTGTGAAAAAGATCTTGGAGTCCTTGAGGACAACAAGTTAAACATGAGCCAACAATGTGATGTGGTGGCAAAAAAAGCCAATGGGATTTTGGCCTGCATAAATAGGAGCATAGTGTCTAAATCCAGGGAAGTCATGCTACCCCTCTATTCTGCTTTGGTTAGACCACACCTGGAATATTGTGTCCAATTCTGGGCACCACAATTGAAGAGAGATAATGACAAGCTGGAATGTGTCCAGAGGAGGGCGACTAGGATGATAAAGGGTCTGGAGAACAAGCCCTATGAGGAGCGGCTTAAGGAGCTGGGCATGTTTAGCCTGAAGAAGAGAAGGCTGAGAGGAGATATGATAGCCATGTATAAATATGTGAGAGGAAGCCACAGGGAGGAGGGAGCAAGCTTGTTTTCTGCTTCCTTGGAGACTAGGACGCAAGGGAACAATGGCTTCAAACTACAAGAGAGGAGATTCCATCTGAACACGAGGAAGAACTTCCTGACTGTGAGAGCCGTTCAGAAGTGGAACTCTCTGCCCCGGAGTGTGATGGAGGCTCCTTCTTTGGAGGCTTTTAAACAGAGGCTGGATGGCCATCTCTCAGGGGTGATTTGAATGCAATATTCCTGCTTCTTGGCAGAATGGGGTTGGACTGGATGGCCCATGAGGTCTCTTCCAACTCTTTGATTCTATGATTCTATCCTTTATGTGCGTGGAGGCAGAGATCTATCTATATTCCATTAATACACATACACACATCTACTTCCTAGCTCGTTCTTGACAGACAGCTCCAGTGAGCATTTTTCAGGTACTAATGCACTCAATAAGTAATAACAAATAAAAATAAAATGGAAAAAAAATGCTAGCTTCAAAACAGGATGCCAAAGGCTTAAATGGGGGTATATTTAGACTGTCATTCTGTTGAGAGCTGGATGTACTTAGAGGGAAAATAACATAACAAGATTAAATAACTGCTTATAATGTGGAATACACATAATGGGTGTGATTTGTTACTGCTTAACAGGCTGGAGAATACAGTACCTGCGTGAGCCAATGTGTGTTTTTAATATCTATAGAGCATCAGCTGTATGAATGCAAAAAGAAAATACCCAAGGGGCTGATGGTAATAGAGTGGCAAGATTCGGGGAAAGGAGGAGCAGAAGCAACAGGGCTTTCTATGATCAACACTCAACAGCCGTACGTGTTGGGAGGGAAATTTAATCTGCTCAGGACACTAACTCCTTATCATAGTGTGCCTTCAAAAAAAGATTTAATTACTTAAGCTTGGATATGTTTGTCAGTATATGGCATGTTTCTATATTAGGATTAATGCCCTGAAGCGTCTTCTCTTGTCACCTGAGATTTTCTCCGAAGGAAGTTCCCGTATCACTAAACAGCCTGTTTAGCATGGCAAAGCTTGCATAACGGACTTCCTGCTCCTAGATCCATGGCAGTCTCCTTGGTCTATGGGGAATAACATATCTGGGGGATCTTTTCCGTTTGCTAATTCTCCATAAAGAACTCTATTTATTTCAATCGTTGAGTTTATATTGATATGGGGCCCAAGATGGATCACAATTTGAATGAAATCAAAATGCACCGTCATCCAATGACTGATCAAGACCAAACTTGGCACACAGAGCCCCCATGACCCATTCTATATCCTGCTGCTGTTTGGAGGAGGGTGGACCATGGATGATGGGACTTCAAATACCTTCACTCACTTCCTGAAAACAATGCAACCATCATCCAATGACCAATAAAGACCAAACTTGGCATACAGAACCACCATTACCCAGTTTCTCTAATAACCCGGGCAGCGCCGGGTCTCCAAGCTAGTTATTAATAATATTACATATAATATAAAATATATAATTATATTATTATATTGTATTATTTGTATTATATTGTATTACAATATTATGATCAATATTATATGTACACAGGCATGTAGCTGGGGGGGGGGGGGGCTCGAGGGGCTTAACCCCCCCCCTCCCGAAATTTTCATGGTGGTCCACGAGAAGGCCTTACTGGTGCATTATTTAAACTGTTATGTTTATTCATATCATGATCTGATCACCATGCTCAATATATCCCATATGCATGGGGGTATTGGGGTAATGATACAAAAGATTTGCTAAGGTAGACCCTCTTTCACTCAGATTCAGCCCCTCTCCCCCCCCCCCCCCCCGAATCAAAATCCTGGCTAGCATAGCACAATATTAATATTATATATTAGGCCTGGGTAACAACGGAAAAATTTGTTTCTAAAACTGATTTGTATTTGGGGGGTTTTTTTGTTTCAATATTTAAAATAATTACAAAATTTTCCTTTTAAAAAGTTCGATATTTACGAAATTTCGTAAATGGTAAAAAATTAACGAATCGATTTCCAAAACAATAACGAATCGATTCGTTAATGGCGGACGCGACCGCGAAATACGCTAAAAAACCTCCAAAACCTTCTGAAGCTTCCCTCTCCCTCTGTTCTTGACTGTTGGTGTGATATTATAATTTTTTTTCACTAATTAAACCATAAAACTGGCCCAGACATGCGGAAATAATAACGAAACGACCTCAAAACAATAACGAAACGAATACAATATCGAAATACGAAGCATTTACAAAACGTTTTTGAAAAATCGTTTTTTTTAATAATTGCTCCAGAATGGTTCGTTATCGTTTTGTAATTGAAAAAATTAATGAATTATTAACGAATTACGAATTAACGAAACGAAACCGCCCAGCCCTATTATATATTACTACATTGTACTATGACACTATACTGCAATATTATTAGCAATATTACATGTCATATATAATATAAAATTATTATATCGTATTATTAGTACTATTACATTGTATCACATTATAATATTATTATCAATATTATATGTATATACAATATATTATTTTATTAGCACAGCACAATATTAATGCACAAAGCCAATTTGCCTTGCACTTAATAGAGTTTTGCTCTGTGTTAGCAAAAATCTGGAAACGCCCTCTTGACAAGACAGTGGCCAGAATTGTGTCACTGTTTAAATGCATGGTTTCTCTCCTTCTTTTGCACAGAATTTCTTTGATCTGTCAACCATAAAATGGTTTGGATTCTATAGTTATCTACATATCAAACATTTAAAGACCTCCAAAGAAGAGGAGTCCACCACCCACTGTTGACTACTAGCTCTTACAGTGAAAAAGTAACATAACAAAATTAACAAACTGAATATTTCTCTCTGAGGAATTCAAGTCCATCTATCTAACTATATAGTTATATCAGTTCAATGTCTTTCATGGTTCTATCCTCCAGATCTCAGGGAGGTCTGCCATTTGGGGAACGACTTAGAATGTTCCGCTAGAGACCTCTAGTGCCCTCTTCTAAACTGCAGCACTGGAATGGGAATTCTCAGTATCTAACCCGACTACAAATCCCAGAATTCCATACTGAGTTGTATAAAACCTTTTCTGCAGTAGGAGATGTAGGATGGGTTTCTTTGTATTATGGCTTGGGAAGAGGGGGGTGGGATCTCAGAATAATTACAATGCCATTTCCATAGTAAATGAGCCTACTTTTAAATATCAGTCTTACACAAAGGCACCACCCACTTAATTACCTCTTGCATAAACTCTGAACACTTAATCCATCATGGGAGAACATTGGCAAGATTCTATATGCAATGCTGGGGGGCGGAAAAAGGAAAGTGATACTCAAAGGACTCACCTTTTCAATGGACACACGTGCTGCATCCCACAGTGACAGACAGCATCCAGTACCTCTTCTTTTCTGATGAAAGGGATAGGTAGCGAAATGCTGTATTGATCTAAGTTTGTGCAGAGAGTGACTTTCACTCGTACATTTCGCATATTGTAAATTTACCGGGATTGTGGCGCAGCTGGCTGAGTGTCAGCTGCATTAAGATCACTCTGACCAAAAGGTCATGAGTTTGAAGCCAGCCCGAGTTGGAGTGGGTTTCCAACCAATTGTGTGTAGCCTGTTGTCGACCTTTGCAACCCGAAAGACAGTTGCATCTGTCAAGTAGGAAAATAAGGTACCACCTTAAAGTGTGGGGAGGCTAAATTAACTGATTTATGAGGCCATAAAGAAGACTCCAGCAAAGCATTCCAGCGGGGAAGCATGCGGGAATGCGGAAGTGCTTCATCAGCATCGGAGATGGACGATGAAAGTGACAGCTCCCCTGGCGGCCTGAAAAAAGTTAAATAGCCTCTGTGTATGTCTGTATATGTTTGTACGTCAAAAATTGGCATTGAATGTTGGCCATATATGTGTACACTGTAATCCGCCCTGAGTCCCCTGGGAGGTGAGAAGGGCGGAATATAAAAGCTGTAAATAAATAAATAAATAAATAAATAAATTTGCAGTTGTACAATGGCTGCTAAATCAATGTTGTCAAACTGATGATGTATACCCACCAGCATGCTTGCTTAATGTTATTCACAGTGGATTGCACCTAACTCCAAGGAAGCCCCTTGCATGCTAGATGAGTGCCTGGCCGCTGTGGCTGTCTGGATGAGGAGGAACAAGCTGAAGATCAATCCCAACAAGACAGAGGTCCTCCTGGTCGATCGTAAACCGGATCGGGGTATAGGGTGGCAACCTGTGCTGGATGGGGTTGCACTCCCCTTGAAATCACAGGTCCGCAGTCTGCGTGTTCTCCTGGACTCATCACTTACGCTTGAAGCTCAGGCGTCGGCGGTGGCTGGGAGGGCCTTTGCACAATTCAGACTTGTGCACCAGCTGCAACCGTACCTCGTGAAGGCAGATCTGGCCAGGGTGGTCCATGCCTTAGTCACCTCCAGATTGGACTACTGTAATGTGCTCTGTGTGGGGCTGCCCTTGAAAACAGCCCAGAAATTTCAGTTGGTCCAACGGGTGGCAGCCAGGTTGTTAACTGGTGCTCCTTGCAGGGAGCGGTCAACCCTCCTGTTTAAGGAGCTCCATTGGCTGCCGTTCATTTTCTGGGCCCAATTCAAGGTGCAGGTGCTTACCTACAAAGCCCTGAACGGTTTGTGACCTGCCTACCTGCGTGACTGCATTTCTGTGTATGAACCCACACGATCTCTTCGATCATCTGGAGAGGCCCTGCTCGCGCTCCCACCCCCATCACAGGCGCGATTGGTGCTGCTTGGAAAGAAACTTAGGATATCTGCAACATTGGATTTACCCTGATTTGGATTTGGTTTTAATTGTCATGTTTAATTTATTGTTTAATGAATTGTATGATTTGTTTTTAATGATTTTTAATGTTTTAAATGTAATTTTTGATTGTTTATATGTTGATAGCATCATATGATGCTTGTGTGAGGCTGCCCTGCGTCCCCCTTAGAGGGGAGAAAAGTGGAGTAGAAATGCATGAAATAAATAAATAGATAAAATCTGGATACATGCATTGCATATTGGTGAATGTGTAAGAAACACACAGGTGTTTGATGCCACCAGAAGTTCAGCCAATATATAATGAGCCTTGAGTCCTCCTGATCTTGTACTATGAAAATACTTGGTTAGTACACTTGGAAAGACTAGACTTCCTTTCCGAGCACATTGAGCTATAAGATCAGTATGGTTTCTTCAAGGAAAATATGGAGCAGGAAGACATTTAACGAAGGAGGAAAGAAAAGTATTGATTTACAGCAGATGCATTGAGTCCTTGAGGGAGGGCTGCGCAGACAATCCTGTGTGCAGTTTTGCTCCATTTGTCGATGTTGCCATGCGCCTTGTGCCCAAAGAGCCATAAAAACCTATCACTTCATCATTTACATGTTGTGTAAAACAGCAGTCTCCTCTTAGTTAAGAGCTGCTTTATGTCATTTTCATTGATACAAATATTGCCCAAGTGATTGTGTGGGAGAATACAAGAGCAGACTGCCATAAAATTAAAAATAACTTTCCAAGGAAATAGTATTTGGAAGGATTAATTACAGAAGTTCAAACCGGAGGCCATATGCTTTCCCCTACTTTATGGGGGAACATACAGTGTGCCAGCAATAAAAGAAGGGGAGGATTGGGAAGGGAGTGGGGAAGAAAGGGGAGTGGGAAAGAGGTGTGTGTCTAAAGTTCAATTAGTATTATTGATCAAGGTACATTTACATGTACATTCAAGGCATCGTATAAGGAAAGAGGAGCCGCAGGCAAATCTGTTCATTTTGAGTTTGCCAAAACTTCAACTTCTTAAAAAAACATAATTGTCCTTCCCTCAAAGTTAAAGAAACAAAAAAATTCCATCTAACCTATTTTAATTTACTTTCTAAATGTAAAGATATGTTTTTGAACAAAAGGTATTTAAAGCGTCAGTGTGGTGTAGTAGTTTAAGTGTTGGACAAGGGAACTGGGGGCCCATCCAGACAGACCCAAAATGTGGGATTTGTCTGGGTTTTTAGCAGAGGTGTCTAAACATTGACCATAGTAAAAACTAATTAATTTGGAATCACCTTGGTTATTCTGAATTAATTAAATATCCCATTAGAGCAGTGGTTCTCAACCTGGGGTCCCCAGATGGTTTTGACCTACAACTCCCAGAAATCCCAACAGCTGATAAACTGGCTGAGATTTCTGGGAGTTGTAGGCCAAAAACATCTGGGGACCCCAGGTTGAGAACCACTGCATTAGAGGCAGGTCTTCCTGAAATGCCCAAGTCTGATGGGGTACTGGGACTGTGAAGACTCTTTTCCAGGTAGTCCCGAGATTACCTGGGAGTGAATCCCCATTTGCCATCCTGACCTTTTGGGCTCCTAGAGCCCAAAGGTTTGGGATGACATCCAACCCCAAAACCTAGCCCCTGATTTACACCTAAAAGGGAAAAAATGTACTGGTTGCCATTACAGTCCTCCTCACACTCTCCTGGTACAAGGAAATAATGCAGCAGGAGATTGGGGGGGGGGGAAGCTTCTCCCCCCCCCCCCCCAGTCTCGTGGCATGTCATTTCCTTATGCCAGGAGGACAAAAAGGACTGTAATGGTGAATGGGAAAGGGTTTTTTTTCCTTTCTTGGGGTTCTTTTGGGGAGTTTTGAGGTGGCTGCATGCCATCTCAATAGTAATCAGAATGGCATATAGCCACCCTCCCCAGGAAAGGCTGAGTTTCGTGGAGCTCGTGGGGATCTAAACCAATGTCAAAGCAGTTTTTTAAATCTCTGAAATGTCCAGGGTGAGACAAAGAAATCTTGTTTATTTGAGGCAAATGTGAATGTTTCAGTTGGCCACCTTGATTAGCATTAAACGTCAGGAGAGAATGCTTCTGTAACATGGCCATGCAATCCAGAAAACCCACAGCAATCCAGTGATTCTGGCCATGAAAGCCTTCAACAACACGGTTAAATATACAGTATATTCTGGCGTATAAGACTACTTTTTAACCCAAGAAAATCTTCTCAAAAGTCAGGGGTCGTCTTATATGTGGGTGTAGTCTTATGCATGGGAGTTGTCTTAACTCTATATTTTAACTGGAAAAGTTGGGGGTCGTCTTATACACCCAGTCGTCTTATATGCCGGAATATACGGTAACTAATAATCACAATAAATGCAAAAACTAGAGCATCAGCAAAGGATTGTAGGACTTTCCATTCATTTACACTTCTGTTGCATATGGTGTGTATGTGTGTCTGTGTGTGTGTGTTTAATTCCTGTCTTGAAACGCCCTGGGAGACCAGGGTCCAAATCCCCACTTGACCATGGAAACACACTGTTTGAATAATGGCAAGTTACACTCTCTTAACTCAGAGGAAGATAATGATAACCACTACCATCCCCTTTGAATAAATTACCTTAGGTTTTTCATGTCAAAAATGACTTTAAGGTACTGAACAGCTTCTCTTAAAAATGTTAACATTGAAATGTATGGTTGATCTGAACTAGGGTACATACAACTACATAAAATTTAACTTGGTGTCGAATCCCCATTCAATGGTTTAGTTGATATACTCTTGTTGGAACAAACCAGGAAGCTTCAGATTGCCCTTTTTAGTATTGAAAGTCTATGAATGTCAACTTAAAAAGAAAATGATCATACCACACAGGTCAATTCTTTTGAGGAAATGACATATCCACTTTGAAACCTCTATATTGCCAAGAACTAGATCACCGCATTTGGAGAAATTGTCTGCAAATTAGTTCAAAAAGTAATGAAATCTTAGAGCTGGTCATTATTGTTATTTTTGAACATTATTTTTCAGGAGAACTCTGTTGAGCCTTCCTATTCAGAAAACAAACGGATGGGGAATGGAAAAGGAACAAATAAAAACAAGTAAAAACATTGAGTCACTTTTTAAATTTCCCAAACCTTTATAATAGCAATGGAAAGAATATTCAAAATACTCACTAAATGCTCACTTTCCACCCAGAGGGAAAGTGTTCTTGCCATACATCAAGGGAACCACTGACCGCATAGGGAAGCTGATGAGGAAACACAACATACAAACTATCTACAGACCCACCAAGAAAATCCAACAAATGCTCCGTTCAGCAAAGGACAAGAGGGATCCTCTCACTTCTGCAGGAGTCTACCATATCCCATGCAGCTGTGAACAAGTCTACATAGGGACCACCAAACGCAGCAGCATTTCCCAGACACGAATCAAGGAACATGAAAGGCACTGCAGACTACTCCAACCAGAGAAGTCAGCCATAGCAGAGCACCTGATGAACCAGCCTGGACACTGCATTTTATTTGAGAACACAGAAATGCTGGACCACTCTCACAACCACCATGTCAGACTACACAGAGAAGCCACTGAAATCCACAAGCATGTGGACAATTTCAACAGACAAGAGGAAACCATGAAAATGAACAAAATCTGGCTACCAGTATTTAAAAAACTCTAAAATTACAACAGCACAATAACAGAGAGGAAACAAACAAGGACATCTAATCACCTCTCAACAAAAGTTTGCTCTAGGCAATGTCAGGCCAATATTTGCTAATCAAAGTGGTCAGTTCAAACATTCACACCTAGCTCCAGCAGACAAGAGTCCTTTGTCCCACCCTGGTCATTCCACAGATATATAAACCCATTTTCCTAGTTCCAACAGACCTCACTACCTCTGAGGATGCTTGCCATAGATGCAGGCAAAACGTCAGGAGAGAATGCCTCTAGACCATGGCCATATAGCCCGAAAAAACCTATAACAACCCAGTGATTCTGGCCATGAAAGCCTTCGACAATACACTCACTAAATGGTTGGGAAAAAATATTTTCCATGTCTTGAGAAACTCTATTGAGAAGAATCCTAGACTGCTGCAAATCTTTGCAATTGTGAACAAATTCTGCACAAAATTCACACACGCTTATTTCATACTGAAAACAAGTTCTGCACAGAAAATAATATCGCTACACAAAAATATTATTTACTATACAGAAAATGCTGTAATTGTAGACTTATTCTGGACAAACTTGCTATGTGGTTAATTGCATAGAAAGCAAAGTTTTCTGGAAAGGATTTTTCAAAAGTTTTCTGTACAAAGCAATCACATACAATTTTTTGCCCAGGATAATTCCTGAAATGCAAAAAGGTTTCCTATTGTTTTCATATATTTTTGTCACTTCAGGAAGAAAATTGTTGCTATAATTAAGAAGAAACACATCCCTAGCTTGTAAAATGGAGCCCTTCATTTCTTAAAATAATTTGAATTTATAATAAAGCTATTAGGCCTTGCTAGTCACCCTCATAAATTTATCAAATCTGTGAACAATTTCACATTCGAAGTGTGACATGGGTCATTCAGTTTTGTCTGCCTGTTTATTTGTTTTAAAAGGTTGGTGGAAAGGCAAGGGTAATAATTCATTTTTGAAAAAAATGTTTTGCTAAATTAGTAGAATCCAAATACAGCTTGTCTGGGGTAAAATTGGAGTTGACACAGCCACCATAAAAATGAAATTAATCATAGGGTCCTCACCTTTGTTTCCAATGTGGCAGATATAAGCTGTTCTCAGGAAGCTAGAAATCCTTACAACAGAGCTTTTAAGATATTTTTTTCTTGAGGGGTGGAGGCAAGGCTTAAGTTTAAACTTCAATAAAATCCAGATTTACGAGCATCAGATTTATCACCAGCCTTTCATTACCACAAGCTTTGCTGTCTTTTGGTCTGTGTTGCCTTTTCCATAATTTTCTTTGTTTGCAGGTTTGTGTGCACATGATTTTTGTAACTGTCGGAAAATCTCTCTCCAATATATAACCTAAATTTGTGTGTGTTTTATAATAATATGAAGTATGAGTTAATAGCACTAGAAATTAGTATATTAACGGTGACCCAAGAATATTGTGTTTTTGAATGATAGTACACTACATATTCTTTATAACAAGGGTATTTTGGCTCAATCTGGATAAAATAAGAAAACTAAACTTGAATATAATCCTTTCAGTTTTTCACAAATATGTTCATTATTGACCGGTTATTAAACTCTTCCTCTTGCTTTAGACATATTGTTTAAAAATAGACTTTATCTTATTGGCACTTGCTACCTTTGTGTCTCTATATACAGATGGCACCTTCCATTGGGCTGTCACTTCATTCTGGGTTTTAGTCCAAACTTTCAGGGTGTTCTATTAATATCCTTGGGTAACTCCTTAAATATTTAGACTGTAACTCAAACAGTAGTTAATATCCAATAGACATGAAAGTGACCCTGCAGGTAACCAATTATGATTGACTATCCATCACTATAACATCACTGATTGGATGAAGTAAGTCATGTAATTCATCCAAGAAAGGTTTAAAAGAAGAACAATGCATTTTTGTGCTGGAAGAATCTTTAGGTCCCACTGAAATGTTTGGTTTCTGCTCAGAAATCTAATAATAATAATAATAATAATAATAATAATAACTCAGCCATTATCAGGGCCTCAAAATTGAACTGCAAAGGCTGTGGCATAAACCAGTAAAGGTGGTCCCGGTGGTCATTGGCACACTGGGTGCCGTCCCAAAAGATCTCAGCCGGCATGGTAACAATAAACATTGACAATAAACATTCTGCTACCGGGCACAATTCAAAGTGCTGGCGTTGGCCTATAAAGCCCTAAACGGTTCTGGCCCAAGTTACCTATCCGAACGTATCTCCGCCTATGAACCCACCAGGACTCTAAGATCTTCTGGGGAGGCCCTGCTCTCGATCCCGCCTGCATCACAGGCACGTTTGGCGGGGACGAGGGACAGGGCCTTCTCAGTGGTGGCCCCCCGGCTGTGGAACACCCTTCCCATGGACATTAGATCAGCCCCCTCGTTAATGGTGTTTTGAAGTAGACTGAAGACCTGGCTGTTTGACCAGGCGTTTGGATAAACAGTGCAACAAATATAATGAATATAGGAAAACGGAATTACGGATGACGAGTTTGGATCACGATTCTAGTTACGAAATGTTAATGTGTTAATGTATTGATGTGTAGTTACTTAGTACATTACAGTGTTAATTGTTTTTAAATAATGTATGTTGTTAGCATTGAATTTTTGCTCTTGTTGTAAACCGCATTGAGTCGCCTACGGGCTGAGAAACTGCGGTATACAAATAAAGTAAATAAATAAATCTGCAAAAGGCCACCTGACTTGGATCTGCACACATCATCACACAGTCCTAGATGCTTGGGAAGTGTTCGACTTGTGATTTTGTGATATGAAATCCAGCATATAAATCTCATTTGCTGTGACATACTGTGTTTTTGTGTAATAATAATAATAATAATAATAATAATAATAATAATAATAATAACTTTGTTTTTGTACCCGGCCTCCGTCTCCCCAAAGGCAATTGGGGTGGTTTACATGGGGGCAAGCCCTAGATTCAACATAATTAAAATATAACAACAAAATTCATAAAGAAAACATTTCAACAGTATAAACACAACCACGTAAATACCATACATAGGAAACATCTAACAACCTTCAGTGGTCTGAGTAGTGCACAGTTCTGAGTTCAGGCAGGTGACTGGTGCAAATCACTTGTCAAAGGATAGGATTGATGGATAAAGTGCTAAGGACAGACGACAATATTAGGAACATGGGGGGCAGTATAAGGAGAGCACTATGTCTCTAAAAGAGAATAGTAGTAATGTGTAAGGTCTAATTATGGATCAAATTAGACCTTACTGGAATTATTTGGGAAACTATCTAGTTGAAGACACAGTGGATAATCCACATTTTAGTTCTTTTGGGAAGGTAGACAGGGTGGGTGCCAGTCTAATCTCCCTGGTGAGAGGGTTCCAGAGCTGGGGGGCCACCACTGAGAAGGCCCTCTCCCTTGTCCCCATCAACCACACCTGTGACAGGAGTGAGAGAAGGGTCTCCCCAGAAGATCTTAGATATTGCGTAGGTTTGTAGGGGAAGATGCGGTCACGAAAACAGGGGAAGATGTGGTCAAACATAGCAGAATATTTTTCTTAAACTGAGTAAGTACATCTCATTGAAGCCATAAATTAGATCGAATGAGCTTCTTCTTTTTTAAAACAGATACATTTGCTGAATACCAAGGTGATTTAATTGTCCCACAAGATGTAATTACTGTTTTAGCAAACATATCCTTAAGAAAACATTAAATGGCACAGGCACAACCCAGCACCTGCGTAATAACAACCGGTCCGTCATGTGCTCCATTTTGCATGCTTTTAGGCAGAAATGGAGAAACAGAGATGGCAGAGTCTACAGCAAGAGTACACTTTAAATTGCATTTCCTGCTGCCTTTGCCATCTGTTGGACTCAAGGCTCCCTTCCACAAAATAAAATGTATCACGGTCCTGAAAGTTTTTTTGCAGTGTAAATCCTTCAAAGCCAACGTGAAAAAACCCACTAAGTAAAGCTGGTTTCTATATTGTTTGGACATAATGCAGTGCTGAGCCTAAATCATAAGGGAATCAGGCACTTAAAATAGGGTGTCACGTTTTGTGGTAATAAATAGCAGATTGATTCAACCTCCCAGTTGATCCGGCAGTTTACTTACATACAAGATGGGGAATATAGTACCAAAGTCACTGTGATTTACTCCTAGGGAATGAGACACTCTGTATTAGCTTAAATTATTGCAAGGGTCCAGCATTCATGATTTATTTCATGCTTAGGTTGAGCCCTGTTCAGAATTAGATAAGGTCCCTACAAATACCACACAAGCGTTGTGGCATCAACCAAGCACATCACGATCTCTCAGGAATTGCTTGTTTATTTCGGTGTGGGAAAGGCACTTCATGTAAAAAGGTAAAGGTAGCCCCCTGACATTAAGTCCAGTCATGTCTGACTCTGGGGTGTGGTGCTCATCTCTATTTCTAAGCTGAAGAGCCAGCGTTGTCCATAGACACCTCCAAGGTCATGTGGCCAGCATGACTGCATGGAGCGCCGTTACCTTCCCGCCGGAGCGGTACCTATTGATCTACTCACATTTGCATGTTTTCGAACTGCTAGGTTGGCAGAAGCTAGGGCTGACAGCGGAAGCTCACGCCGCTCCCCGGAATCGAACCTGCGACCTTTCGATCAACAAGCTCAGCAGCTCAGTGCTTTAACCCACTGTGCTACGGGGAGGGGGGGGGACTACTTCATGTAGTCATGAGCAAATCCTAAATCCACTGAAGCAGGGTTTCCCCACAAATATGAAATTTCAGGAGAAACATTATATTTAGGTAAGCTCAGCAAGCTATGATTGTGCACACAATTATACCCAACCTATCTGATCCATAAATACACCTATGTAGGGCAACAATGCTGTCCTTCCCCTGTTAAGAATCCACCTGTTCCTTCTTAATGGACTTCTACCATTTCAGCCCAGTATTCCAGGAATGACAGCATGTGCTTCACATGAAGAAGACCTCACGTGTAATTTTCCAAAATCTCTCCAAAATCACAGGAAACAAAATGGGAAAATCTATGCTTGAGATTTTGGAGAGCCGTGAGCATCAGAATAGGCAGTTCTTAGCCAGAGAGACAGATGGTCTTACTCAGTATGAGGCAGCCTCATATGGATGCTATAATATTCCCATAGAATGGTGTAGAATACTACTATAGGGCTATCAAAGTGTGGACAAAAACCTAACCCAGCTGTTACCTTATCCGTGTCCTTGCTGCCTCCTTGTGGTGAATTTACATCCACATGCTACCCTATCCTTTAAAAATATATATAATTGTTTGATTGAACATCATCACTTACTGTGAATGTTATGACTATCAGTAGCTACCATTGGTTCCACACAATGTTTGAGCATACATAGATATTAAGATTTCACTGATGTGTCAGACATCATTCTTACTGCTGTATCTCAGCTTTCTTAAACTTGAACAGTCATTTGTAAAATAATAATAATAATAATAATAATAATAATAATAATAATGAGACGGAGGGCCTGATTCTGGCAGCCCAAGAATAAGCCATTAGAACAAATGCCATCAAAGCCAGAATTGAAAAGTCCATGACAATTCCCAAGTGTAGACTCTGCAAGGAAGCAGATGAAACAATAGATCCCATCCTCAGCTGCTGCAAGAAGATCGCGCAGACAGACTACAAGCAGAGGCATAACACCGTTGCTCAGATGATTCATTGTAACCTGTGCCACAAATACCATCTGCCTGCGACAAAGAACTGGTGGGATCACAAGCTGGGAAAAGTTACATAGAATGAACACGTCAAGCTACTCTAGGACTTCCGGACAGAGGTGGCCCTAGGTAATTTTCAACGGTAAGCAAACAGTATTTTGGTGCCCCCCCCCCCAACCAATCACTGATATATATTTTCTGTTCGTCATGGGAGTTCTGTGTGCCATATTTGGTTCAATTCCATCATTGGTGGAGTTCAGAATGCTCTTTGATTGTAAGTGAACTATACATCCCAGTAACTACAACTCGCACATGTCAAGGTCTATTTTCCCCAAAGAGCACCTCAAGAGCGCCCCTGGGCAAAATCAACTATACTGCAAATGCTTACTTTGCGTAATGCGTTGAGCCGCCCCTGCTTCTGGATTCAGACAGACAGAGTTTTGGAGCACAAAACTCCCAACCTCACAATCATGTTAAAAAACAGAGTGTGGATTGTTGGTGTTGCAATCCCAGGTGACAGCAGGATTGAAGAGTAACAACTGGAAAAGCTGACACGATATGAGGATTTAAAGATCAAACTGCAAAGACTCTGGCACAAGCCAGTTAAAGTGGTCCCAATGGTGATCAACACACTGGGTGCAGTGCCTCATGACCTTGGCCTGCACTTAAACACAATTGGCGCTGACAAGATTACCATCTGCCAGCTGCAAAAGGCCACCTTACTGGGATATACCCGCATTATTTGCCGATATATCACACAGTCCTAGACACTTAGGAAGTGTCTGACATGTGATCCAATATATCAGCCAGCAGAGTGCCTGTTGTGGACTCATCTTGTTGTGTTTCAAATAATAATAATAATAACTGAGAGGAATAATAATGGAGGAAAGTCACAATTATCTGCCATAACAGCCTGTCTTCCAGTTCTACAGCAACTATCCAATTGTCCCTTTTTTGTCCATGTTGGAAGAATTGGAATTGGATGAATTCTTGAGCATCTTCAGCAGGGGTTGAAATATGGTTTGGACCATAACCAGTATCATCTCTGGCCACTGATCACACCTATAGGAGGTGTAGGCCAAACCATTTGCAGAAGTCCAAACTGCACTTACCTGACCAACAAGGACTTTTGTCATGCTCATGTCCTGCTTTTATGAAGAACCTTCTATAGACTATATTCCTAAACTGTTCAAATCTATTTTGTTATTTAGCCCTCAGCTAACTCAACTTTGAGGCATTCTATATAAACCCCTCAAAAGAAAATGCCAAGACTGAATCTGGGACATCTTGTCACTTAGTTGTGATCTTCCAGTTTGCTGAAATGAAAGCATGCTGGGGACAAAGGGGAAAAGTCGGAGGAGGAGAAAGAAACTGGGGGCATTTTCAAATGACAACTCTCAGGATTCCATAGCATTGAGCTGACAGTTAAAATGGAGTCAAATTGCATTCATTCTGCAGTATAGATGCACCTTCATATGAAATAATTTACATAGAATTATTACAGGAAATCTCCTGTTCTTAGGCCAGTGGTTCTCAACCTTGCTAATGCCGTGAACCCTTAATGCAGTTCCATATGTTGTGGTGACCCCCAACCATAATATTGTTTTCTTTGCTACTTGATACCATTTTAATACTGTTATAAATCGTAATGTAAATATCCGATATGCAGGATATATTTTCATTCACTGGACTAAATTGAGCACAAATACCCAATATGCCCAAATGTGAATGGTAGTGGGGTTGGGGGGAGGATGGATTTTGTAATTTGGGAGTTGTAGTTGCTGGGATTTATAGTTCACCTATAATCAAAAAGCATTCTGAACTCCACCAGCGATGGATTTAAACCGAACTTGGCACAAAGAACTCCCATGACCAACAGAAAACACTGGAAGGGTTTGGTGGGCATTGACCTTGTATTTGGGAGTTGTAGTTCACCTACATCCATAGAAACACTGTGGATTCATGCAATGATGGATCTGGACCAAACTTGGCACGAATACTCAGTATGCCCAAATGTGAACACTGGTAGAATCTGGGCAAAATAGACTTTGACATTTGGGAGTTGTAGTTGTTGGGATTTATAGTTCACCTACAATCAAAGAGCATTCTGAACTCCACCAACAATAGAATTGGGTCAAACTTCCCACACAGAATCCCAATGACCACCAGAAAATACTATGTTTTCTGATGGTCTTTGGCGACCCCTTTGACACCCCCTCATGACCCCCTCGGGGGTCCCGACCCCCAGGTTGAGAAACACTGTCTTAGGCTTTTGCTTGTTTTTGTGTATTTACCTACATAGTACTTTATTTCTTAAATATCTTGTCCCTGCAAAATGAGACTGGTGGTGGTTAGGTTCAATAGGTAGTAGCTGAGAAAATCAATAGATCAAAATGTCCAGGGTCTGGAAGACAAATCAAGGCTAGGCCAGCTTAATAGTTTAAACTTCCAAAGTTTTGCCTGAAAACAATTCTCTGTTGAAGTACACTTTATATTAAAAAGTAAAATAAAATAACAGATGCATTACAGCTTTTTTAACGCTACGAGAGAAGGTACTGTACATATCTCTGAAGCTATAAAAATGTAGTCAATCCAAACATCAAAGCCTTTCTCAGAGAGGGTAAACTTCTAAGAAAAGATTAGATAGTGACCACACACAACAGGTGCAATTTAAGAATGCTAAATTGGGTTACAGGAAGCTGGAAAAACCAGCAGATGGGAATTGGGGGGGGGGGGGGGGGAGAAAGAGAGAGAGAGAGGGAGACTTTCTTCCTTTTTCTATGAAACTGTCCTGTGGAAGGGTCACAGGAGATTCTTTTTTTTTCCCCCCCCCTCTTAGAATCTGCAAATTCTGTATTCTTACACTAACTGCTATTTTGCTGGCTTCCAGGTTACTATAATCACTTTCTTAGGTTCTTGTGGGTTTTTTCAGCCTATAGGACCATGTTCTAGAGGCATTTCTCCTGACATTTCGCCTGCATCTATGGCAAGCATCCTCAGAGGTAGTGAGGTCTGTTGGAATTAGGACAATGGGTTTATATATCTGTGGAATGGCTGGGGTGGGGCAAAGAGCTCTTCTCTGCTGGAGCTAGGTGTGAATGTTTCAGCTGATCACCTTCATTAGCATTTGAAGGCCTGGCTGAGCCTGGGAAAATCTCTTACTGAGAGGTGTTAATCTGTGCCTGGTTGTTTCCTCTCTGCTGATTTGCTGTAGTAATTTTAGAGTATTTTAATACTGGTAGCCAGATTTTGTTCATTTTCATGGTCTCTTCCTTTCTGTTGAAATTGTCCACATGCTTGTGGATTTCAATGGCTTCTCTGTGTAGTCTGACATGGTGGTTGTTGGTGTGGTCCAGCATTTCTGTGTTCTCAAATAATATGCTGTGTCCAGGCTGGTTCATCAGGTGCTCTGCTATGGCTGACTTCTCTGGTTGAAGTAGCCTGCAGTGCCTTTATTTTATTTATTTATTTATTTATTTACTTGTATGCTGCAGTTTCTCAACGCGGTTTACAACAAGGATAAGAATCAATCAACGATATACAATTTAAAACCATAAAAGCATAATATACAATATTTACACAACAATAGACAACACAATGCATCTCATAACTAGAGTCGTGATCCAATCCGTCGTCCAAATTTCCATTCCTGTAATCATCACATTCATTGCACTGTTTAACCGAATGCCCGTTCAAACATCCAAGTTTTTAATCTTCTTCGGAACACCATTAGCGAGGGGGCTGATCTTACCTCCATAGGAAGGGTGTTCCACAGCCGGGGGGCCACCACAGAAAAGGCCCTGTCTCTCGTCCCCACCAGCCGCACCTGTGAAGCAGGCGGGATAGAGAGCAGGGCCTCCCCAGAAGATCTTAGGGTCCTGGCGGGCTGATAGGCAGAGATACGTTCAGATAGGTAACTTGGGCCAGAACCGTTTAGGGCTTTATAGGCCAACGCCAGCACTTTGAATTGAGCCTGGTAGCAAATCGGCAGCCAGTGGAGCTGGTGCAGCAGAGGAGTGGTATGCTCTCTGCGCTCCGCTCCTGTTAGTATCATGGCTGCTGAGCGTTGGACTAGCTGGAGCTTCTGAGCCGTCTTCAAAGGCAACCCCACGTAGAGAGCGTTGCAGTAGTCTAGACGGGATGTAACCAGAGCGTGGACTACCGTGGCCAAGTCAGACTTCCCAAGGTATGGGCGCAGTTGGCGCACGAGTTTTAACTGTGCAAATGCTCCCCTGGTCACCGCCGAAACCTTTCATGTTCCTTGATTCGTGTTTGGGCGCTGCGTTTGGTGGTCCCTATGTAGACTTGTCCACAGCTGCATGGACAACTAGGACATCTAGAAAAGGCAGGAGTCTACCGTATACCATGCAGCTGTGGACAAGCTGTGGATTAGAAGCTGGCCTCTTTGTGTGCCTCTGGTGTCGCTGTGAGAAGGTCCTCCATTGTGAATGTGATCAGACTGCATTGTAGTAGGTGGTTTGGTCTTCTCCACACTCGAATGTGGTCTTCACTTTGTAGCCCCATTTCTTAAAACTGGCTCTGCATCTAGTGGTGCCAGAGCGCAGTCAGTTCAGCACCCACTCTGGATGCCAGGTGGCTTAGTATGTAGACTTGCCTTCTCCCTGCAGTCGCTACCAAGGACTCTGAAGAGTAGATGGGTCTGGCATCTGTTATGGAAGCCCCTTTGTATTTGTATGTGGAACCTTTAACCATTATGGTATGCCCAGGAGGGAGTTTCTCATCCGATATCAGCCACTGATTGAGGTTCCGGTTTTAACCTGCCACTTTTGGACCTTTGCTTGCTGAGGTGTTCCTGGGACATGAGAGAAGACTCCCCGCAGAATGGTAATATATCCAGGCGTTCTCTGGGCAATGTCTTTGTAGATGGCCAATTCTCTCACACCAGAAGCTACTTGCAGTATGCAACCAATCATATAAAGATAAGCCAAGCTTGCATCTTTCTTGATGAAACCAGATGTTATGGAGAAGCTGCAATGTTTGGCAGGTCTCCACCCAGGTTCTGCATAAGGAAAAGATATACACAAAAGTTAGCCATTCCTTTAAATAAAAACTCTTTAAATTCCCATTAAAACAGATCCATGCCCATGTGAAAATCTATTCATACACACACACACACACACATACATATACATACATATACATATATATATATATACATATGCATTTCCCTCCCTCTCTGATGAAAATGGTGGAACACATCCCACTGGGGTAGCATCATTCTGCAAACTGAAAGGTCTCCTTCATTAAAGAAAACCAAGCAATCAAATCCATTTCCGTTGTAACTGAGAACCTCGGAAATATTTATTTTCCATATTTTACAGTAGGTGACATACACAATATTTCATTCCTCTCCTGTTTTAAGTGGCCTTGCTAACCATCCTGGTTTGAAGTGAAGTCTCTGATCATGCTTACAGCTGTAGACAGATTTGATTATATGTTTTCCCCTTTGATGTTGGGCTTTCCTGACTATTTTTGCATACAAACGTAGCCTTCCTTGGAAATATGCTATCAATTGCAGAAACCAGAGACGGCCTGAGGCATTCCAGGATTTGATGCAGAAAATACAAACGGTGCCTCCCACTGTGACCAAAAATATAATAATAAAGTAAATAATTCACATTTTATTGCTCTGTTTAGGAGCATCTCAACATCTGCTGTCTGAATTAGTCCAGCGCGCCCTGTAGAATTAGAAGTCCATTTCTAGGTGGAATGGGAAATGTTGGAAGAGATGTTATAAGCTTATCTTTGCTAAAAATCCTAAATCAAGGTGGCATCGCATAGGAAGTTACATATTAAGTATACTATGTAGGTCTTATATTAAAAGGTACAATTGTGTAGTGGGACCAAGAGAACAACTATGCATCCAAACATACAATCAGGTGTGCGTGAATTTAAATCCATGCACAAGGGGCAATATGTATTCATGCACCATAGCAAGTTGCTTCTGGTGTGAAAGAATTGGCCATCTGCAAGGACATTTTCCAGGGGATGCACAGATATTTTGATGTGTTACCATTCTTGTGGGAGTCTTCTCTCATGTCCCCGCAGGCTTCAACCTGCTGGCACAAGGATTTAACCCACAAAAAATGCACCATAGCTCTGCTTCCATAATTTCCTTTTTGAATCAGACCAAAACATTCAGTCCATACTCCGGGAAATAATGCCCAACTGCTCACTGGAGGGAAGTATATTAGAAGCAAAGATGAAGTACTTTGGCCACATCATGAGAAGATAGGAAAGCTTGGAGAAGACAACGATGCTGGGGAAAATGGAAGGAAAAAGGAAGAGGGGCCGACCAAGCGCAAGATGGATGGATGTTATCCTTGAAATGACTGGCTTGACCCTGAAGGAGCTTGGGGTGGCGATGGCCAACAGGGAGCTTTGGCATGGGCTGGACTATGAGGTCACGAAGAGTCGGAAATGACTGAATGAATAAACAACAACAAAAACATTCAACATTATTCTATTACCTCCACCCCAAAATTCATTTTATTGATGTTGATATTGATTAAATATATGTTTATGTGAAGTTAAAGCTGTGAGGCCTTCTAAGCATTGAACCATGTCCAGTTAATTCTCAATTTGGGAACATAAGGCTTTTAACAAGAGCAAAAGCTTGCAGGATCCATGTTGGTAATCAAGGATATAATTCAGAGAATCATTCAGTAGGTTTCCATACACAAGGAGAGGATAAAACCCTGGTCTCTAGAGTCATAGTCCACTGCTCAAACCACTAGACCACATCAGATCACATATAGGTAAACAGATAAAATGTTGAACACCACCCTATGATGGCAGATTAAAAAAAAGGGTAAGATATTAATGTTTTGTCGAAGGCTTTCATGGCTGAAATCACTGGGTTGTTGTAGGTTTTTCAGGCTATATGGCCATATTCTAGAAGCATTTTAGTGCTGGTTTTAACCTTTAAATCCCTAAATGGTACTGGCCTAGATTACTTGTCCAAATGTATTTCCTGCTATGAACCATCACGTAGCTCTAAGATAATTAGGAGAGGCCCTGCTCTCGATCCCACCACTCTTGTAAACGCAGTTGGAGGAGATTAGAGACAGGGCCTTCTCAGCAGTGGCCCCCATCTGTGGAACTCTCTCCCTAAGGACATCAGATTGGCCATCTCCCTCCTGTCCTTCAGAAGACAATTGAAGACCTGGCTCTGCGGCCAGGTGTTCAACTAAAGGATAGCGGCAACATGGAAAGGAATTTTCAGAATTTCTACAACACTGGATTCTCCCGGCTTGGTTTCGGCTTTACTGGAATGTTAATGTATTCTTAAATGAATGTATTGGTGATTTTGCATAATGTTTTTAAAATGATTTTACTGTTTTAATTGTAATTTTTTATGGTTAGCATCATTTATTAGCAACATTTGATGTTAGCATCATTTGATGCTTATGTGAGGCCGCCCGGAGTCCTCTTATGGGGAGAAGGGCAGGGTAGAAATGTACGAAATAATAATAATAATAATAATAATAATAATAATAATAATAAACATCATTATCATCAACAACAACAAAATAATAATAATAATAATAATAATAATAATAATACATCGACAAAATCTGTCAACTGCAAAAGACCACCTTACTTGGATCTGCGCGCATCATTCGAAAATACATCACACAGTCCTTGATGCTTGGGAAGTGTTTGACTTGTGATTTTTGTGATACGAAATCCAGCATATAGATCTCGTTTGCTGTGACATACTGTGCTTTTGTGTCAATAATAATAATAATAATAATAATAATTCTCTCCTGACATTTCGCCTGTATCTATGGCAAGCATCCTCAGAGGTTCTACTTCTGAGGATGCTTGCCATAGATGCAGGCAAAACGTCAGGAGAGAATGCTTCTAGAACATGGCCATATAGCCCAAGAAAACTACTACAACCTGGTAAGATATTAAATCTGTTACAAGTAACAGTTCTGGGCACCACAACTCAAGAACAATATTGACAAGTTGGAAGATGTCCAGAGAAGGGCCACCAAAATGAGAAAAGATCTAGAAACTAAGAGGGACATTTTAGGGAGCTGGATGTATGTCCAGCTTGGAGAAGAGTAGTCTGCGTGGGGACAGGATAGTCATGCTTAAATACTTGAAAGGAGAATATATTGAAGATGAAGCCAACTTCTTTTCTGCTATTCAGGCAACTAGCCGTGGAGCAATAGATTCAACCTGCAGGAAAGGCTGGATGACTCTCTACTGACAGTGCTTTCATTGTGTGTTCCTGTATGGCTAAGGATGGACTGGATGGCCCTTGTGGTCCTTCCGAAATATGATTCTGTGATTCTAAACCAATTTTAGAAATATACTTTAATACTTCATATTATACAAACAAGCGAGCATATCCTGGCTATTTAGTCTGAAGATAGGAAAAGCATATTGGGGATTTGTTAGAAACCTGAGTCCTAAGTGACAAGGAAAGCCTTTTCATAAGTAACTTAAGAGCATTTATTTAGGGCGCGGAGGTCATTAGCCAACAGCACAATCATAACCAGATTTGTCAGCTGATGTCAATGCATTAGCTAGAGTGGGTATTAAAACTTGCTTTACCTTTTAAACCTCTTGTGTAACCATCTCTGTCTGTTTATCTACCTATTTTCATTTCTGATCCACTTCGCATAGATGTCTTGGAAGGTGTGAGATGGAAAATATATTTTAAAACATTCAAGAAATATACCCCAAAATCACAAATTCAGAAGCTAAGTCAGGCTTTGAAAAGGAATTTCTGCAACATCAGACAACAGAGAGAGAGAGAGGTTCTGGAGCTCCTAATAAGAGAGAGCTGCTAGAAAAAGGCAAATATTTTTATTTCAATGTTTGCAACTTTATTATCATAGCTCCATACTCAACATAGGCATTGCCACTAAAGTTATTCCGCTTAAGACAACTTTTTTCTAAATCTCAGGTTGCAGGTAATTATTTTACAGTATGTATTTATTATATTTTAAAAAATAATACATTAATATCTACAAAAATTGAAAAGCTTTAAAAAATCTATTTTTTTATATATATATATATATATATATATTCACATACATTCATAGAAACGTACAATCTTCAAAATTCAGCAGTAAAAATACCAGTATTTTTCCCTAATCCCACTACCACCAATGTAAAACTTTTGATTTTTCAATATTAATGGTTAGGTATAATGTTACCGCACCTCTATACCACCAATTATAAGGAACCTGGGGAAAACTATACCAGCCGATTGCCGCTAATTATAAGGAACTTAGCAGGGAAAGGAACAGGGGATTTTCAAATAGTGAATCCCACAAGCTGCCAACCAAATTATATATAGGTGCAGGGGAATTTTTAAAATAGGAAAGAGGCAACTGGGAGATCTTGAAACTGTTTCTTCAATTGTTTTCGCTGCCACCTTTTTGTTTGGTATTCAGACTGAGTTGTATGTGGAGAGTAGGCCTGGGCGGTTTCGTTTCGTTAATTCATAATTCGTTAATAATTCGTTAATTTTTCCAATTACAAAACGATAACGAACCATTCTGGAGCAATTATTAAAAAAACGAATTTTTAAACACTTTTGTAAATGCTTCGTATTTCATTATTGTATTCGTTTCGTTATTGTTCTGAGGTCGTTTCGTTATTATTTCCGCATGTCTGGGCCAGTTTTATGGTTTAATTAGTGAAAAAAAATTATAATATCACACCAACAGTCAAGAACAGAGGGAGAGGGAAGCTTCAGAAGTTTTTGGAGGTTTTTTAGCGTATTTCGCGGTCGCGTCCGCCATTAACGAATCGATTCGTTAGTGTTTCGGAAATCGATTCGTTAATTTTTTACCATTTACGAAATTTCGTAAATATCGAACTTTTTAAAAGGAAAATTTTGTAATTATTTTAAATATCGAAACAAAAAAAAACCCAAATACAAATCGATTTTAGAAACAAATTTTTGCGTTGTTACCCAGGCCTAGTGGAGAGTATACTTAGTAACACCCTCTTGTGTTACAATAGTGTTTGTTTTCTTTAGAGGGTTTGAATCACAATGATGTTCACACTGAGGCTGTAATAAAGTGTTAACAAATCTAAAACATTTATTTAACAGGCTTAAACTTCTGGTACAAATGCGTAGTGGTTTCAGTAAGTTACTGGTACATAAGCTTCTGGTTACTTTGGATGTACAATTCTTAGATGGGTTCTGGGTTCAAATGTTAACAAAACAGGAGATTATCTCAGGAAATTAATAGCTGATAATAATTCCAAACAAAATTCCCCCTCTCTGGAACCTAGCCAATATCCTTTGGGCTAGCCTTCCTCAGGGACAAAGAACAGACCACGAACAAGGTCTGGTTCCACTATCTGCATTCCTAGCTAATTTCTCTAGCTCTTGAATACCACAAAAGATGAACCCAGCTCTCCTATCTAACACCAACCAACTGTTATCACCAACCAACTGTTATCACCAACCAACAAACTTCCCCCCCAATGGACAATTTTCAACTGCTAATTCAAGCCTCAGTTCAAAAGGTATATTTTTTTTTCCTTTTTGAACACTAGGTGCTGCCCTTTATTTTCTAAGCAATCCTGGCCATCTAATCTCTGCTTCCTGGATTAGAACACGCCCCCTGTAGAAAACCCTTAACTAAGATGGCATCTCCTTGTTTCCCTATCCTAAGATGGCCACCAGGGCTTCTCCAGGCCCACATTCTAGCTGCTTAAGGTAAGGAGTTCTTTACATTAGGCCTGAAATCTTTTGTCCCACTTTGCCATTAAACGTCCATGAAGACTCCAAGAGCTTTTACACATGTACTGTTGTTGAGCCTAGCATCCCCCATTCTGTATCTTTACATTTCATTTTGTCTGTCTAAGGGGAGTATCTTGCATTTGTCCCTGTTGAACTTCATTATGTTAATTTTGGTCTATCGTCTCTCTAATCTGTTAAGATCATTTTGAATTCTGCTCCTGTTTGGGGTATTAGCTATCCTTCCTAATTTGGTGTCATCTGCAAACTTGATGATCATGCCTTCTAACCCTTCATCTGAATGAATCAGATATTTTAAAATAAGTGTTTTAAATACAAGAAATAAATGTACCGGGACTGTGGTGCAGCTGGCTGGGTGTCAGCTGCATTAAGATCACTACTGACCAAAAGGTCATGAGTTCGAAGCCAGCCTGAGTCTGAGTGAGCATCCGACCAATTTGTGTAGCTTGCTGTTGACCTTTGCAGCCTGAAAGACAGTTGCATCTATCAAGTAGGAAATTTAGGTACCGCTTATGCGGGGAGGCAAATATAACTAATTTACGAGGCCATAAAAATCTCTAGCAAGCATGCAAAGAATGAGGAAGTACTTCATCAGTGTCACAAATGGTGAGTGAAGGAACAGCTCCCCTGGTGGCCAAAACACCCTCAAGAAAAACTGGAATGTTAAATTGCCTCTGTCTGTCTATATATGTTGTGCGTCTATGGCACTGAATATTTGCCATGTATATGTACATTGTAATCCACCCTGAGTCCCCTGCGAGGTGAGAAGGGCAGAATATAAATACTGTAAATGAACAAATTTCTGGAATGGTACATTTACATCCATTTTTTCCTCCCTTAGATCCCTTACAGATGGATCTTTCCTCTTGTCCCAGTAAATCCCTTAGAGCTGCTTCCATCATAAATATACTGATTAAAATGTAAATTCTGCCACGCTATCAGTTTCCCATTAAGTGGACTCTTTAAAAACACACACACACACACAAACAACATCATTAATCAGCTAAGAGGTATGTAGTGAAGCCCCACTCATCAATTGTAACTATTTATGACAGTTAACAAAGCTTTATATTTGCCCCAAACATGTGCTGATCTATCAATTATCCTAAGGTTCACCCTCATGCTAATTGTACATTTTCTCCTCTAATGCATTTTTTCTGTTATCTTATAGGCTAATGAAAGCTAGGAAATCAATAAATATAAATTATACATGCAAAGATGGACTGCTGTGAACATAAAGTTTCTAATTAATTGCAGTTGATTAATTTATATCCTTTAATTATCTTGCTAAGGCGCAAACAGCATAAATATCCGTGCAATCGGGTTATTGCTATGCCAGTCATAAAAAAGAGAGAGAGAGCAGGCACAGTAAATCTATGAAATCTTGCAAACTGTATGGTTAGGAAAAAACATGGTTTGGAAATGCCCATAAAATAAAATAGAGCTTACTTGGGACACCTAGGACTCATTTTAGTGTGATAAATCACCACTAAATGTGGTGTATGGCTCTTTCACTAAGGTTATAATGGCAGCATTACTTTAAGTGCCACAAGAACAAAATAAATGACATTAAATGAAAGGCCAACTCCCATTGGTCCAACCAGTAGGACTCCAAGAGATTGTGTCCAACATATAGAGAGCTGTGTGATTGCTTTTATTGTTTCAGAATCCATAATAGAACAGAACAGAATCACACAAGATCCCTTTTCAAAACTGAACTTCATGTCTGACAATCCTTGATTTTCATACAATTTGTTTATGTTGTTATCATTATTATAATTACCAACTATGAGAGCCATGTCTTTTCTTTGTATCTTAGGGCTGTGTGATCAATGAAAAAAGTTTCAAAACTCATTACAATATTAGGAGGCATTGGTGTTTCATTTCTAAAGTGTTTCTAAAGTTGTTGAACCTCAGAATAGATTCACCTTGCTAAAATCACCAGAACTGCACACAGGCTGAAGTTTTCGTAGTTTGTTAAAATGTAAAGATGAAAAGTTTAAAAAGCAAATAATGTTCCAAAGATCAATAAAAAATAGCACTGTAAAGCAGAATTCCAAATGGCACCAACGAAATAAAGTCCCATGAGAACATGACAAAATCCCAAGACCATGGACACAGGAAAACGAGCACAAGCTGCTTGGTTGAGCGAGAAGTTGCTCTGACAAAGGTTTGTTTACAAATGCACTGCTTAAAACCCTTTGATATACATGAAAGCATTTTTTTTGGCCTCTGACCTCCTTCTTGTTGGCTATTCTCACACTCCTTCGAACTCTGAATTCCAAACGGTCAGCCCGATCTAAGATTCCCGTTTCATCAAGGTCAGGCTGCTCGTTAGTGTCAGCCTGGTTGCCTTCCTGCCTACTCTCAGTCTGAGAACTGTTATTGAAAAGTTGACAACAGATCCCAAGTGTAGACTCTGCAAGGAAGCAGAGGAAACATTAGATCACATCATCAGCTGTTGCAAGAAGATCGTGCAGAGAGACTACAAGCAGAGGCACAACATCATTGCTCAGATGATTAATTGGAATTTGTGCCACAAATACCATCTGCCTGCGACAAAAAACGGGTGGGATCACAAGCCGGAAATAGCTACAGAGAATGAACATGCCAAACTACTATGAGACTTCTGAATTCAGACAGACAGAGATTTGGAGCACAATACTCCTGACCTCACGATCATGTTAAAAAATAAAGTATGGATCATCGATGTTGCAATCCCAGGTGACAGCAGGATTGAATTGAAACAACTGGAAAAGCTTACATGATATGAGAATTTAAAGATTGATATGCAAAGGCTCTGGCACAAACCAGTCAACTGTAAGATGTTGGTATTGATCTTTAAAGCCCTACATGGTTTGGGCCCAGCTTACCTTATCACACCCAGTTTTGATCGTCACACTGGGTACAGTGCCTAAAGACCTTGTCCTACACTTAAACACAATCGGCGCTGACAAGATTACCATCTCCCAGCTGCAAAAGGCCACCTTACTGGGATTTGCATGCATTATTCACTGATACATCACACAGTCCTAGAAACCTGGGAAGTGTCCGACGTGTGATCCAGTGCAACAGCCAACAGAGTGTCTGCTGTGGACTCATCTTGTTGTGTTTCAAATAATAATAATAATAATAATAATAATAATAATAATAATAATTGGAAGAAATCCCCATTTTTCTTCTATGTCATTTCCATGTCCTTTATGGAGGAGATTTAATGGGACTTTGGTGGTCATTGGTTGCCTGCCTTCAACTTCAGCTCATTTCATGTCCTTCTTATGGGCTTCCCAGAGACAACTGGTTGATCTTGTTAATAAGTTACTGTTTTAGATGGATCTGACTTTCCTCTATAACTTGCACCACCAGATTCATGTCAAGCTGAGGTACCAGCAAGTAGATCTTCTGTAAGCAGAAAATAACCAAACTGTTGGCTCTCTTCTTAAAAGCCTGAAGATATCACCATCTGCCAGCTAGGGTCATTCAAGAATCAAAACCTTCTTTGGATGGATGGAGGATTGACCTCGAACTATGTATTAGCATCATTCCTACAACCTGCTTGACCTGTAAATAGGGTAAGAGGAAACCCATGTTTAAGAGCATGAGTATAGCCAGGACACTGAGAATCATAACACAAAGAAGGTAAAATGTGGCCCCAACAGACTGATCTCCAGCTTTCGCAATGAAAGGGGGAACTTTGATAAATAAACAGTAATCCAAAGCAAGGATCCCTTTGTTAAATCAGCCATCTGCCGCTGACGAGAAATGTAATCCAGTCAGTCTGGCCAATTTAGCGCTCTCTTCATCTTTTATTGGGGCATATTCTTCAATATGTATATCTTTAACTTTCATAAACGTGTTAAAAAAAGAAGAAGAAAGACACAGTATCTGTCTGCGGAGAGTCTTAGACAGAGGCCATCTGTCAGAAACTAAAGCTATTCTTTTTTTTTTCCCTTCAACCCCCATCTTTTTTTTTCTTTTTGGTTTAAAGAAAACATTCATCTGGGATTTGCCCTTTGCAGAATAAACCCACTTAACCTTCCAATAAGATTAACGGTTATTTGTTTCCATTACATAAAAATGACCATGCTAATATACATTTAATAGTTCCATAACAACGAGAGAAATGCACTCTTTGACTATTTTTCAGATGTTTTATGAAATCATAAAATTATGAGATTCCTTCCCCCACTTTTTTGTTTTTCAAGGGAGAACTTCTGGGTGGTTTTGCTCTTCAGAAGGAAACTTGTGGTTTTTCATTTGCCATTGTAGATTTGATACCCTTAAAGGAAGTGATACAGGGGAAATAATATACAGGCCAAATCGCTGTGAAATGAAACGAAACTGGATATGAAAACTTGCACTACAGCAGACTTCATACATCTGTTTCACAGTGTTGTTATTAGATATTATTTTTGGGGAGGGGAGGCTCTTAGACATGATGCACTCAATCCCCCCCCCCCACCCCCTAAAAATAAATCCACCTCTTCCTATTGTCACAATTGCTTTCCTTTATCCCACTGACCTATGGTGCATCTGCACCAGTGTTTCTCAACCTTCCTAATGCCGTGACCCCTTAATACAGTTCTTCATGTTGTGGTGACCCCCAACCATAAAATTATTTTCGTGAACTTGGATAAAGTTTTATTAAGCTGGATTTTTTAATGTCAGGAGTGACTTGAGGAAATGCAAGTCACTTCTGGTGTGAGAGAATTGCCATCAGGGGTTGCCCAGGGGGCACCCAGATGTTTGATGTTTTACCATCCTTGTGGGAGGTTTCTCTCATGTTCCTGTATGGAGAGCTGGAGCTGACAGAGGGAACTCAACTCACTCTCCCCGGATTTGAACTGCTGTCCTGTTGGTCATCAGTCCTGCCACCACAAGGGTTTAACTGAGTGGTTCTCAACCTTCCTAATGCCGTGACCCCTTAATACAGTTCTTCATGTTGTGGTGACCCCCAAACATAACATTATTTTAGTTGCTACTTCATAACTGTAATGTTGCTACTGTTATGAATCGTAGTGTAAATATCTGATACGCAGGATGTATTTTCATTCACTGGACCAAATTTGGCATAAATACCCGATATGCCTAAAATTGAATATGGGTGAAGTTGGGACAATTGATTTTGTCATTTGGGAGTTGTAATTGCTGGGATTTTTTAGTTAGCTTACAATCAAAGAGCATTCTGAACTCCACCAATGATGGAATTGAACCAAACTTGGCACACAGAACTCCCATGACCAACAGAAAATACTGGAAGGATTTGGTGGGAATTGGCCTTGAGTTTTGGAGTTGTAGTTCATCTACATCCAGAGAGCACTGTGGACTCAAACACTGATGGATCTGAACCAAACTTGGCACAAACACTCAATATGCCCAAATATGAGCACTGGTGGAATTTGGAGAAAATAGACATAGACATTTGGGGGTTCTAGTTGTTGGGATTTATAGTTCACCTACAATCACAGCATGAGGGGGGCTTTTGGTGGGAGGATTTGCTGTCTATGTCCAAATAGGAAGACAAGGACAGGTGGAGAGACCTTCTGCTTTTTCTCCCAAAAGGGTTCCTAATGCTATTAGAAATATGTGTTTTCTATTGGTCTTTGGCCACCCCTCTGAAACCCTCCTCGTGACCCCTCTATGAGTCACAAGGTTAAGAAACACTGCTGTAGAATTAATGGTATTTTATACCACTTAATTGTCATTGCTCAATGCTATGAAATCATACTGGATCAAGGGATTTTAATGTTTATACTAGGATGATTTTATGTTTTGTCTGAATGTTTTTTTTCCAAATAATTTTTATTAAACATTTTATAAATCAACACAGGGAAAGAGGGGGAACAATAACAAGAGGATAGAAAAGAAGGAAGGGTAGCACAAAAACACAACAAAAAAAACACCTAAACTAATCTAAAATGACCTCCACTCCAACCTCAGGATCTTCTCACTCTATTTCTCCAACTTATCTATTCTTGTCCTCTAAAACTTTTATCTTTAAGTTTCTTTTCGTAGTCATAGAAAAAGGTCCAGTCTGTTCTCTTTAGCGATTTTCCAGTATTTCTTCTCATCAAAAAAGTTAGTTCATCCATGTCTCTTGTTTCTTTAACTTTCTCCAACCATTCTTCAATGGTCGGTATTTGGTCATTCTTCCAATATTTGGCAAAAACAATCCTTGCCGCTGTAGTGTAGTATGTAAATAATTTGTCTTCATTCTCATCCAGTTTAAAATCCGAATCTGTAAATCCCAATAAATAATACTCAGGTTTCTTTTTGAACCTCTTCTTCAACATCTTTTGTGTTTCCTCATGGACAGAAGCCCAAAACTTAGTTGTATCCTTACAGGTCCACCACATATGGTAGAATGTGCCTGTTTGTTCCCCACATTTCCAACATTTATCTGAGACATTTTGATACATATGACTAAGTTTATCCGGTGTCAAATACCATCTATAAAACATTTTATACCAATTTTCTTTCAGGTCCATGGCATATGTATATTTCAACTTTTTGTTCCATATTTGCTCCCATTCTCTAAACTGGATGGGTCGTCTTAAATTTTCGGCCCACTTAATCATACATGTTTTCACCTGTTCAGTTTCCGTTTGCCATTGGACCAATTTATTATAGAGTATTGTCACTGTTTTCTTTTGTATTCTTAATACTTTATCCCATGTGTTTTCTTCCCAGTCAAAACCAATTTTTTGATCTTGTTTGAAATATTCTTTAATTTGTAAATAATGTAACCAAGTTATATTGCCATAAGAGTTCTTGAGTTGTTCAAAAGATTTAATCTCCATTTTCCCTTTTACCAAGATGTCCTTATATCTTGGCCAAACCCTCCATCCTAACAATCTTCTTTGATGTGCCTCCATTGCTGAGACCCACAATGGTGTGTTTTTGTAAAAGAGAGCTTTATATCTCATCCTCAGTAGGGAGGCTCGCACAAAATGATTACCAAAGTTTTTTTCTTTTAATTCTCTATTATACCAAACATATGCGTGCCATCCTACTCTCAGGTCATGACCTTCTAAATTTAAACACTTTTCTTTGTCTAACGTCATCCAGTCTCTTATCCATGACAGAGCACATGCCTCATGATAAGTCTTCAAATCAGGAAATCCCAACCCTCCTCTAGATTTTTTACCTATCAGATTTATGTAGTTTATTCTTGGCCTTTTTCCTTTCCAGACAAATTTCAATAAATCCTTCTTCCATTTTTTGAATAGGGTTTGATTTCTTATTATCGGAATATTTTGAAATAGAAATATAAGTTTTGGTAGAACATTCATCTTTATTAAAGATATCCGGCCAAGAAGTGATAGGTTTAAAGAATTCCATTTTAGTAGATCTTTTTGAATTTTCTTCCAAACTATTTCGTAATTATTCTTCAGAAGTTGACCATTTCTCGCTGTAATCCAGACTCCTAGGTATCTAATTTTCTTAACACTCTCTATCCCCACTTGTTGTTGTATCTTTGCTTGTTTCTCCTTTTCCACATTCTTAAATAGGAGCTTTGTTTTCTTCATATTCATTTTAAAGCCTGCCACTTTTCCGAATTGTTCTATTTTAGTTATCCAATTTTGTAGATTTTTCTCCGGATCCTCAATTGTTCCTAATAGATCATCCGCAAACGCTCGTATCTTGTATTCAAATTTTCCAATTTTCGCTCCTTTTATCTTTTCATCTTCTCTAATTTTCTTCATTAGGATCTCCACTGCCATTATGAAAATCAATGGGGATAATGGGCACCCTTGCCTGGTACCCTTTGCTATTTCAAATTCTTGTGTCATTTGACCATTTATTTTCACTTTAGCTTTTTGAAATTCGTAGATCGCATTAATAGCATTATTAAATTTTTCCCCCATGTCCAATTCTTGTATTAGTATCTTGAAGAAATCCCAATTCAAATTATCAAAAGCTTTCTCTGCATCTATTGATAGAATAGCGAATTCTTTTTGATGGTTCATCTCATAATATTCCAAAAGATCTAGAACGTTGCGTATGTTTTCTTTCATATGTCTATTTGGCAGAAAACCTGTTTGCTCTTCTCCAATCCATTTATTTAAGAATAGTTTTAATCTTGTGGCCATGATGTTTGCAAATATTTTATAATCCGTGTTTAAGAGGGAAATTGGCCTATAATTTTTAATATCCGTTTCCGGGGAGCCTTCTTTGTGTATCACTGTGATCTCCGCTTCCTTCCAAGAATCTGGTACCTTCTGATATTTCATCGCTTCATTTACAATAACTTTAAGTGTTGGTAATAGCTGTTGTTTGAAGGATTTATAAAATCCCGCCGTAAACCCATCAGGTCCAGGGGCCTTATCTGCCTCCATTTTATTAATTGCTTTTTCAATTTCTTCCTCAGATATCTCTTTATTCAATGCTTCTCTGTCTTCATCCGTTATTTTATCTAGCTTCATTTGGCCTATGTACTCCATAATGTCTTCTTTCATTATATTGTCCTTTGTATATAATTGGGTATAAAATCTCCTGAACTCCTCTATGATTTCTTTATCCGTTTTGTCTGAATGTTTACATTTTATGTATGTCTTATGTTTAATGATTTTAATTCCCAGGATTCCATCGCATTGAGCCAATGTCATTAAACTGTATTAATGCCACAATGTATATGTACCCTCATTCCATACTTTTCAGGAATCCTTGATCTGGCAAGGGCAATCCCAGTTAATCCTCTATTTTCCCAATTTTATCCCCAGTTTCTCTTCTCCCATTACCTTCCTCCTTTGGCCTGTGCTTCCTTCAATTTCTGCAACCTTAGTTCAAAGTGGCAAAGTAGTTTGCATTCAACCAATCCATTAGGAGAAGGAGAGGAAAAAATGGCACCTCACACTTCCCAGTTGGCTCAGGCGGCAGCACACTGATGTAGCATTTTCTAGCTTATTTGTTCTTCCTCATCAATAACTTTTGCCACTTTGACTCTTATGTTGCTTGGCCACACAGCTCCTGATTTTTTCAGGTATGCTAATCTTCATCAATATTGAAAAAAAGAGGTCATGGTAAATCAAGAATGATGCTTCCATCACCACAATACCCTGTAGGCCTGTTTGATCAAGAAAAAAATTGTTTCTAAAATCGATTTGTAATTGGGGTGTTTTTTTGTTTCGATATTTAAAATATTTACAAAACTTTCCAAAAAAATTTTTTGTTATTTACGAAATTTCGTTAATATTTACAAAACATTTTGTAAGTGTGAATGTTGCAGTAATGGTCACCATTGAATGGCTTTCATTTCTCCCACCCTGGACATTCCATAGATATTAGATAACTCCATTTGCCTAGTTTCCAACAGACCTCTGAGGATGCCTGCCATAGATGTGGGCAAAATGTCAGGAGAGAATGCTTCTGGAACATGGTCATACATACAGCCCTGAAAACTCACACAACCGGCCTCCGCGCGCCATCCAATCGGCTCCGGCTCCTGCGCCCTCCTCCTCCTCCTCCTCCTCCTCCTCCTAGCACTTCCTGCAACACAGCTGGGAGGAGGAGGAGGAGGAGGAGGGCGCAGGAGCCGGAGCCGATTGGATGGCGCGCGCGCGCTCACCCTTACAACCGGCCTCCGCGCGCCATCCGGCTCCGGCTCCTGCGCCCTCCTCCTCCTCCTCCTCCTCCCAGCTGTGTTGCAGGAAGTGTCAGGAGGAGGAGGAGGAGGAGGAGGGCGCAGGAGCCGGAGCCGGATGGCGCGCGGAGGCCGGTTGTAAGGGTGAGCGCGCGCGCGCGCCATCCAATCGGCTCTGGCTCCTGCGCCCTCCTCCTCCTCCTCCTCCTCCTCCTAGCACTTCCTGCAACACAGCTGGGAGGAGGAGGAGGAGGAGGGGGGCGCAGGAGCCGGAGCCAATTGGATGGCGCGCGGAGGCCGGTTGTAAGGGTGAGCGCGAGCGCGCCATCCAATCGGCTCCAGCTCCTGCCACGGTGCACTCACTGCTGGGGTGCTTGGGAGCGCCGGATTGGCTCCCAGGCACCAGCAGCACTCAGCAGCCTCCATCCCATTAACGACACGAGCTGAAGCTCGTAAAATATATGGGGCTGCTGTTTCGATATTTTTAAACCCTTCCGGGTTTGAAAATGTGTTTCGAAATCGCTTCGGATATGGTAAAAATAACGATTTAATAACGAAATAACGAATTAACGAACGAAACCGCACAGGCCTAATACCCTGTCAATGCGTGCATGCTTTGAGGAGGACAAATGAATGGACACATACAAGCAAAAGGGGGGAAAAAAGACAGGCCCTATATCCTAGGATCTGATCTCAGGTTTTCCTACACTTGGTTATGTGAGTCCCCACTGCCAGATAACCTGGAATAAACAGAAAACCTGGGATCAGATCCTGGACAATCAGCCTCAAACTCACCTGTATTCACAGTTGGGCATGTTGGGTCTATGTGCCAAGTCTGGCCCAAATCTGTTATTGAGGGGGTCCAGAGTCATAGGAAGGAGGGAGCAAACTTGTTTTCTCCTGCCTTGCAGACTAGGACGCAATGGAACGATGGCACAAACTACAACAAAGGAGATTCCATCTGAACATTAGGAAGAACTTCCTGACTGTGAGAGCTGTTCAGCAGTGGAACTCTCTGCTCCGGTGTGTGGTAGAGGCTCCTTCTTTGAAAGCTTTTAAACAGAGGCTGGATGGTCATTTGTCGGGGGTGCTTTGAATGCAATATTCCTGCTTCTTGGCAGGGGGTTGGACTGGATGTCCTATGAGGTCTCTTCCAACTCTATGATTCTATGATTCTATGTTGTTTCTGGCAGCTCAAAACTTTAATTTCCCTGCATTTTTCTGGAGGGGGAAAGAGGAGGAGGCAGAAACCAGCATGGCACCACAGGGACCCTCACTACAATCCGTGGAGCCCCAAGACCCCAGCAGAGCATAGTTTGAGTATGCCAGATCTAGAAATTGTGGCGCAACACTCTAAAAGAATTTTGGCCATATTGACTAGAACAGAAAAGAAATCCAACTGCACCCAACTACTGGTGAAGTTCCCAATGGGTTGTTGTAGGTTTTTTCGGGCTATATGGTCATGTTTAGAGGCATTCTCTCCTGATGTTTCGCCTGCATCTATGGCAAGCATCCTCAGAGGTAGTGAGTCCTCACTACCTTTGAGGATGCTTGCCATAGATGCAGGGGAAACGTCAGGAGAGAATGCCTCTAGAACATGGCCATATAGCCCGAAAAAACCTACAACAACCCAGCGATTCTGACCATGAAAGCCTTCGACATTACATTGAAGTTCCCAATCTTTGCCACTTTAGTTGTAAAGGCATCTCAATAGAAAAGTCAGAGTGCACAAGATTTTGAATGCAATTACTTTCCCCCTTTGCCTATTTTTAGTGACAAGGTCAGATTATTTTCAGTGCACTTTTATAGAAAACCCTTCTTTACTGAAATCTAAAGACTGTAATAAAGACAATACAATGTTGTGAAACTGTTTTAAATCCTTCACTCAGCATTGCTTCTGCAGTTTTAACATGTAGGGGTTCTAATCTCACTGCTCCTAATTAGTGCCTTGGTATAATTGTGCCAACGGGGTGCTTGGCACCATAATTACTGTAAAAAAAAAGATTCTAGTGTGGCTGTAATGTGCCCACATTTCTATGGATATGTCTACAATCATAGAGCAGTCACCTTTGTACATAGGCTGTACTGCTGCATTTTAACTAAGCAAGAAGTTATTTGGATTTAAAACAGTGTTTCTCAACCTTCCTAATACCACGATCCCTTAGTATAGTTCCTCGTGACCCCCAACCATAACATTATTTTCATTGCTACGTCAGAACTGTCATTTTGCTGCTGTTATGAATCATAATAGAAATATCTAATAAGCAGGATATATTTTCATTCACTGGACCACATTTGGCACTAATACCCAATATGCCCACATTTGAATACTTGTGGGGTTGGGGGAAATTGATTTTGTCATTTGGGAGTTGTAGTTGCTGATATTTATAATTCACCTACCATCAAAGAGCATTCTGAACTCCACCAATGATAGAATTGAACCAAACCTGGCACACAGGACTCCCATGACCAACAGAAAATACTGGAATGGTTTGGTGAGCATTGACCTTGAGTTTGGGAGTTGTAGTTCACCTACATCCAGAGAGTACTGTGGACTCAAAAATGATGGATCTGGACCAAACTTGGCACAAATACTCAATATGCCCAAATGTGAACACTGGTGGAGTTTGGGAAAAATAGACCTTTATTTTTGGGAATTGTAGTTGCTGGGATTTATAGTTCACCTACAATCAAAGAGCATTCTGAACTCCACCAACGATAAAATTGGACCAAACTTCCCACACAGAATACCCATGACCAACAGGAAACACTGTGTTTTCTGATGGTCTTTGGCGATCCCTCTGACACCCTCTCGCGACCCCCCAGTCAGGTCCGGAGCCAGGATTTTGATTTGATTGGAGGGGAGGGACTGAGTTTGATTCGGGGGGGGGGGGGCTGAGTATGAGTGAAAGAGGGTCTACCCTAGCAAACCTTTTGTATTGTTACCCCAATATCCCCATGCATATGGGATACCACCATGAAACCCCTCGAGCCCCCCCCCCCGGCTACATGCCTGCCCCCAGTGGTCCTGACCCCCAGGTTGAGAAATGCTGTTTTAAGATGAGAGTTCAATGATAGCTTGTCTATTACCTACAATTGTGCCCTTGTGTCGGCGTGACTGCTGATTGACAGGTCAGTGGTTCAAATCCAGGGAGAATGCAGATGAGCTCCCTCTGTCAGCTCCAGCTTCCCATGCGAGGACATGAGAGAAGCTTCCCACAAGGATGATAAAACATCAAACATCCAGGTGTTCCCTGGGCAACATAATTGAAGATGGCCAATTCTCTCACACCAGAAACGACTTGCACTTTCTGAAGTTGCTACTTCCACGAAAAAAAAATCTACAATATATCCCAGCAGCATCCTGCACTTCAATTTAAGAAGCAGCCAATGGAAAAAATCAAAATAGATGATGTCATAAATCAGGACATGCTATGTTTACATGTTGTTAATGTGGTATGCAATTGCAATCATACTGGAGAAAGTTTTATTCTAGGGGAAAATGGAGGGGTCACCACAGAGAAGACTCTCAACCTGATTGTTGCCAGGTGAACATCTACAAGGTATGGGCATAGCAAGGAAAGAATCCCTAGAGCTTAGCCATTTCTGTATCACCTTGGATATCTTCAGCCCAAGTTGTTTTCAGTTTATAGCACAAGAGTGGAATTGTATTTTGGCCCAGTAACTAATTGGTATTCTTCGGGGTATTTATTTATGACATTTACATGCTGCCCTTCTCACCCCGAAGGGGACTCAGAGCGGCTTACAAGATATATATATATACATACAATATATTATATTATTAGCATAGTACAATATCAGTATTAAATATTACTATATTGAATTATACCATTATATTGTAATATAATTAGTAATATTACATGTAATATAAATATATAATTATAATATATTATTAGTAGTACTGTATTATATTGCATTACATTATAATATTATAAGTATTATGTTTATATACAATATATTATATTGCATTATATTATATTATTAGCATAGCACAGGAGACAAGGTGGAACTGTCTTCTGCCCCCTCTCTCTTCACTCTGGCCCAGAGCAGCAGTTGGTGCTGTGGGGAGAGGTCCCCAACTAATGACATATGTATGTAAAGGGTATGTAAAGATATATATTTAAAACACTAGCCTTCCCCTGCCACGCGTTGCTGTGGCTCACATCGGGATTCCGTGTAGGAGGTTTGGCCCAATTCTATCGTTGATGGGGTTAAGAATGTTCTGTGATTGTAGGTGAACTATAAATCCCAGCAACTACAACTCCTAAATGTCAAGATTCTATTTGCCCCAAACTCCATCAGTGTTCACATTTGGGCATATTGAGTATTTGTGTAGTTTGGTCCAGATCCATCATTGTTTGAGTCCACAGTGATCGCTGGATGTAGGTAAACTACAACTCCAAAACCAAAGGACATTGCCCACCAAACCCTTCCAGTATTTTCTGTTATTCATGGGAGAACTGTGTGCCAAGACTGGTTCAATTACATCATTAGTGGGGTTCAGAATGCTCTTTGATTGTAGGTGAACTATACATTCCAGCAACTACAACTCCCAAATGACAAAATCATTTTTTTTGAGTGAAGGACATGCATTGGGTTGTTAGGTGTCTTTTGTCTAAATTTGGTATCAATTCGTTCAGTGGTTTTTGAGTTCCGTTAAACAAACATTACATTTTTATTTATATAGAGTATCCATCAGCCCCCTTGGTGGCTCAGTGGGTCAAACCGCTGAGCTGCTGAACTTGCTGGTCAAAAGGTTGGCGGTTCGAATCTGGGGAGCTTGATGAGCTTTCACTGTTAGGCCCAGCTTCTGCCAACCTAGCAGTTTGAAAAAATGCAAACATGAGGAGAGCAATAGGTACCGCTTCTGCAGGAAGGCAACGGCGCTCCATGCAGTCATGCTGGCCACATGACCTTGGAGGTGTCTACAGACAACACCGGCTCTTTGGTTTAGAAGTGGAGATGAGTACTACACCCCAGAATCACACATGACTACGTAAAGGTAATGGTAAAGGGGAAACCTTTACCGTTACCTTAGAGTATCCATCTCCCCCCTCCAGTTTTTGTTTATTCTATGGATTAATACAAAGTATAGTGGTTAACTAAGTGTATCTTAAAACATATAGGCAGCATTCTATATCAACTAGTTAACCCCCCAATGGGTAGTCCAGTTATTGACATAATGGATGTCCTACTCCAATGCAGAAGATACCCCATAATATTGGTTTGGGAGATAGAGTGGTATATAAATAAATAAATAAATAAATAAATAAATAAATAATAATTATTATTATTATTGGGCTGGGCATTATAGTTATGGCAATAGTATCACAATCAAGTATGAGTACAGAACTATTACCTAGATTTATTCATTCATAACTGAACCATTACAAAACCAACATGTTGTATTGGGTTGTTGTAGGTTTTTTCGGGGTATGTGGCCATGGTCTAGAGGCATTCTCTCCTGACTTTTCGCCTGCATCTATGGCAAGCATCCTTAGAGGTAGTGAGGTCTGTTGGAACTAGGAAAAGGGTTTATATATCTGTGGAATGACCAGGGTGAGACAAAGGACTCTTGTCTGCTGGAGCTAGGTGTAAATGTTTCAACTGACCACCTTGATTAGCATATAATGGCCTGACAGTGCCTAGAGCAAACTTTTGCTGAGAGACGATTAGATGTCCTTGTTTGTTTCCTCTCTGTTGTTGTGCTGTTGTAATTTTAGAGTTTTTTAATACTAGCAGCCAGATTTTGTTCATTTTCATGGTTTCTTCCTTTCTGTTGACATGTTGTATTGTTTTGAGCATGGGAGTACAACTCTGGAGTCCTAATTCCAAGTATTCTTCAGAACTTAATACCACATTTTGTGACTTTTCTATGCCATTACAACCCCCCCCCCCCCACTCCACCCACAAATTCACAGGGCATATGTTCCCAGACTTTGTATGGATATGTGAAACAATGCATGATAGTGAACTCTATTAAAATTACAAAGAGAGGACATATTTTGTTGTATGTGAATAGATGAAACTATAGATATGGCTCCTGTAGATGCAGAGGCCATTCTGTAGTCCCATCCATCTATCCATCCATATTGAAGATAAGAGAACTTAATTAAGAAAAAGTTTATCTTCTAAAGCAAAACAAAACACCAGATGATGCTTTAGCACTTCAATCAATTTGCAAGTGACAGGAGACCAATATCTGATTGCAGATCAATGTGGTTAATATGTCATCTCCAGCCAGCGAACCTGAAGGTGGTCAGTGTGAGGCAGTAATCAGCCACATCCATTTCCTTCTTTGTCTGTCTTTCTTTCAGTCTTTCAGATATTTTTCATGGCCAGTGCTAAGGTCTTGTAGGAGTTATTATTCAAATATCTGAAACCCACCAGACTAGGGATTTTTTTTTTTGATTGCATGCAATTGCAACTCTAGCATCATCCCTGTTTTTGCCCAAAAAGAGTTACCAGAGTTGTAAATTTGCCAGTTATAAAATTGAATCACAGTGCTCTCTGGACCATCCTCCAAAACATCGGGTGCCCTAACAAATTTGTGAACATCCTGCAGCTCCTCCATGATGACATGATGGCAACAGTCTTGGACAGCAATGGCTCCCAAAGTGACCCATTTAAGGTGGAATCGGGTGTCAAACAGGGATGTGCTATTGCCGCAACTCTATTCTCCATCTTCATTGCTATGATACTTCACCTTGTTGATGGGAAGCTTCCCAGCGGAGTGGAAATCATGTATCGGACATATGACAAGCTGTTTAACCTCAGCAGAATGAAAGCCAAAACCAAGGTTACAACAACATATGTTATAGAACTCCAATATGTTGATGACAACGTTGTCTGTGCACTTTCAGAAGAAGACCTACAAGCCACTCTAAACATCTTCACAGAAGCATATGAGAAGCTTGGCCTGTCATTGAACATTGAGAAAACCAAAGTGCTCTCCCAATTGTCACCAGCCAATCCCTCTCCAATGCCAGAGATGCAGCTTAATGGTGTAACATTAGAAAATGTTGACCATTTCCGCTACCTTGACAGCCACCTCTCCAAAAAAGTTAACATTGACACTGAAATACAACACTGCCTGAGCTCTGTGAGTGCAGCATTTTTCCAAATGAAGCAGAGAGTGTTTGAGGACCGGGACAACCATGGGGATACCAAGGTCCTTTTTTTATAAAACTATTGTCCTCTCAACTCTGCTATACGCCTGTGAGATGTGGACCACCTAGAATGATTCCATCAGCATTCCCTCTGAAAAATTCTGCAAATCTCTTGGGAAGACGGGTGGACAAATCCCTCCCCCCCAATCCCACCAATATTCAATTTGGGCGTATCATGTATTAAATGGTCTTCTTTCCATTTACTACTAATCACTAGTCGAATGAGCCCCCGGTAGCGCAGTGGGTTAAACCCTTGGGCCGGCAGGACTGAAGACCAACAGGTCTCAAGTTCGAATCCGGGGAGAGGCGGATGAACTCTCTCTATCAGCTCCAGCTCCTCATGCGGGGACATGAGAGAAGCCTCCCACAAGGATGATAAAAACATCAATTCATCCGGGCATCCCCTGGGCAACGTCTTTGCAGACGGCCAATTCTCTCACACCAGAAGCGAATTGCAGTTTCTCAAGTCACTCCTGACACGACAAAAAAAAAAAACTAGTCGAATGCCGGGTCCCGAATGCCAAGTCTTAAATTTCTTTCTAAAAGACAGGAGGGAGGTGGCCAGTCTGCCGTCTCTGGGGAGAGAGTTCCACAGATGGGAGAGGGGGGGCACTGCTGAGAAGGCCCTGTCCCTTGTCCCCACCAATCGCGTTTGCGATGACGGTGGGACTGAGAGCAGGGCCTATCCAGATGATCTTAAACTTTGTGAGGGTTCATAAGAGGAGATATGTTTGGACAGGTAGTCTGGACCATTTGGAATCATTTAAGTTACTATTCTTAAATTAAAAATGTATGTACACATTGCACAACATTAAAATGCTTCTAGAAGGTGGTCATACAGCCGGGAAAACTCATAACAATCTAGTGATTCCAACCATAAAAGCTTTCGACAATACAGAGCCAAAAATGCCAAGTCCAAAAAGAAACACCATTAAAGCCTTGGCAGACCATGCAAAAAGAATCTGGGAAGCCCACCTCCTCCAAGATGAACTGAACCACCTCAACTGGGCTCTCCAGGCCAATGGAGACTCCACCTCAGACATCAGAAGAGCTGCAAGACCAAGAATAAGCCACGAGAGTACAGATGAAGATCCACCCAGAGGAAGAGTGTTGTTGCCAGACATCAAGGGAATCACTGAGCTCAGAGGGAAGCTGATGAGGAAACACAACATACAAACTATCTACAGACCCACCAAGAAAATCCAACAAATGCTACGTTCAGCAAAGGACAAGAGGGATCCTCTCATTTCTGCAGGAGTCTACCGTATACCATGCAGCTGTGGACAGGTCCACGTAGGGACCACCAAACGCAGCAGCATTGCCCAAACACGAATCAAGGAACATGAAAGGCACTGCAGACTACTTCAACCAGAGAAGTCAGCCATAGCAGAGCACCTGATGAACCAGCCTGGACACAGCGTATTATCTGAGAACACAGAAGTGCTGGACCACTCTCACAACCACCATGTCAGACTACAAAGAGAAGCCATTGAAATCCACAAGCATGTGGACAATTTCAACAGAAAGGAGGAACCCATGAAAATGAACAAAATCTGGGGATACCAAGGTCCTAAAATTACAACAGCAAAACAACAGAGAGGAAACAACAGAGAGGAAACAAACAAGGACATCTAATGACCTCTCAACAAAAGTTTGCTCTAGGCACAGTCATCCCATTGTATGCTAATCAAGGTGATCAGTTGAAACATTCAAACCTAGCTCCAGCAGACAAGAGTCCTTTGTCCCACCCTGGTCATTCCACAGATATATAAAACCTTTTTCCTAGTTCCAACAGACCTCACTACCTCTGAGGATGCTTACCATAGATGCAGACGAAATGTCAGGAGAGAATGCCTCTAGACCAGGCATGTAGCTGGGGGGGGGGCCTTGGGGGGCTTCAGCCCCCCTGAAATTCTCATGGTGGTCCGCGAGATGGCCTTACTGGTACATTATTTAAACTGTTATGTTTATTCATATCATGATCCGATCACCATGCTCAATATATGCCAGATGCATGGGGGTATTGGGGTAACGATACAAAAGGTTTGCTAGGGTAGACCCTCTTTCACTCAGACTCAGCCCCCCCCCCCCGAACCAAACTCAGACACACACACCCCCGAAACAAAATCCTGGCTACAAGTCTGCTCTAGACCATGGCCATATAGCCCGAAAAAACCTACAACAACCCAAAAATGCCTCTCTCTGATTTTTGTCCATTGAGTGTTTTTCTTTGGTTTCCAAATGCGAATGTGCATCTCTTGCTCTGCGTGTGCATTTTCACATACACCTGTCATGTAAGATATCCTTTTGATGAAGCCTCTCTTCCCCTCCCCCCTCTCCCCTTTAAGCTTTTAAGATAATCTCCCAGAAATCATCAAACTATCAAAAGAAATCAATGGATCGCGAAAGGTTCCCATCATCCCGAACAAAAATCCATATTTTTTGCATTTTAATAGAGACGCTACAAGCGCGTCCCAGTCATTTTCCTTCTGATGTGCGCCTTTGATTTCATTCTTATCTCTCCGAACTCTTGACTTGCCTGAGAAAAGGGATTATTGAATTGTATGTCTGCCTGAGATGCGCTTGATCATTCAAGTAGCCCCTACTTAAGGTTGTTACTGACTCCGCTTTGCTGCCGGCTCCTGGAGAACTCATTGGGGACCGTCATCTTAATATTAATTGGGTCTTGTGCCGGAATCTCAATACCACGAGGAGAGCGGAGGGGAAAAAAAGAGAGAGACAGAGAGAGAGATTACGCTCAAAGCCAAATATAAAGACAAACATATTTAGCCCGACAATTATGATAATTGCAGCAACACTCTGCCGAGCAATAAGTTGATCTGATTAAGGAGCACTTCTACATGATCAAATATTAATCTTCCATCTTCTTCTCCCTAACCTGGTTTGCACATCAGAAGCTTCTTATGGTTTTATGTATTTAGTAGATTGGAGGGTGCTGAACTCGCTGTACCTTTATAATATGGTACATCCATGTCAATACAGTAAAAGGATCTTGAAAGAATGTAATCCACTTAAATTAAAAATAGACACACCGGACCGGCTGAATCATAAAACTTCGACAGAAATGGAAAGAGAACCAGTCAATCAGAGCTCTTTGAGGCCCTGGAAGCTAAGAGGAGTTTAACCAAAGCCAATCTGCCCCCTCCCTCATCACTCTTTCTTTTATATGCAAGAGAAGAATTATAAATATTTCTTCTCGGTTAATAGCATCCTAATCTTTTAAATCATCGTCCTCATAACTAAAACATCCGGACGCAGACTTGCAAGAGTTTGAGGCGTGCTGCTTAATGCACAACGCAGATAGATCGGAGGGTCATATCTGTATAGATCAGGCTAAGTATGAAATTTAATTTAGTTTCAAAACATCAGACATGTTAAAGAGCATGATTAAACTGTTTTGGATCCCAATTTATGGCGCTTTGTGCATGTGGCATTGTTCAACTCAGAAAGGAACTTGGTCGATCTGTTCATTATTATGGCCACGTTCAGCATCAGATAAGTGACTTCTACATGTAGCTACGCTATTGAAAAGCCCATTTTTGATAGTGTTTCAAGTAAATGGAGCCCCAGAAAGTGCAGTGGGTTAAACTGCTGAGCTGCTGAATTGGCTGACCAAAAGGTCCACAGTTTGAATCTGGGGAGCACGGAGAGCTCCTGCTGTTAGCCCCAGCTTCTGACAACCTAGTAGTTCGAAAACATGCAAATATGAGTAGAAGGTATTGCTTCTACAGGAAGGTAACGGTGCTCCATGCAATCATGCTGGCCACATGACCTTGGAGGTGTCTATGGACAACACTGGCTCTTTGGCTTAGAAATGAAGATTTATTTATTTACCTTACTTATATACCGCTGTTATTATTATTATTATTATTATTATTAACTTTATTTGTACCCCACTAGCATCTCCCGCAGGACTCGATGCGGCTTACACGGGCCGAAGCCACAAAACACAATACAATAGAAAACATAACACAACAATAAACAAGCAAATCAAACAATTAAGCAAAATAACCACAATGACAATACATCAAGACACTATTAAAACTGGTTCGGCCAGCGCAATGGGGTACAGGGTTAAAAGTGCTGAGATGGCAGGAGGAACGTGGGATTAAGTGCGGTGTGCAGCAACATTAGTTGTGCTAAAGTGCATCTAGGACTTGGGATGGGGATTCCTAATCTGCGAAGGCACATCGGAACAGCCAAGTTTTTAGGTTCCTTCTGAAAACTGCCAGAGTAGGGGCCTGACGAAGCTCTTTTGGAAGGGCATTCCAAAGTCGGGGGGCCGCCACAGAGAAGGCCCTGTCTCGCGTCCCCACCAAGCGCGCTTGCGACGTAGGTGGGATCACGAGCAGGGCCTCCCCAGATGACCGGAGTGAGCGTGTGGGTTCGTAGATGGAAATGCGGTCACGCAGGTAGGGTGGTCCCAAACCGTTCAGGGCTTTGTAGGTGAGCACCTGCACCTTGAATTGGGCTCGGAAAATAAATGGCAGCCAGTGGAGCTCCTTGAACAAGAGGGTTGACCTCTCTTGGTAATGAGCTCCAGTTAGCATCCTGGCTGCTGCCCGCTGGACCAATTGTAGTTTCCGAGCCGTCTTCAAGGGCAGCCCCACGTAGAGCGCATTGCAGTAGTCCATTCTAGAGGTGACCAAGGCGTGGACCACCCCGGCCAGATCTGTTCTCAGCCTGAAGGCGACTCACAGTGGTTTTGTAGGTTCTTACCTACAAAGCCCTGAAAAATGAGCACTACCCCCCAGAATTGGACATGATTATATTTACAGCTAAGGGTTAAACCTTTGAATGGCTGAACTTGCTGACCAAAAGTCTGATGGTTTGAATCCGGGAAACAGGGTGAGCTCCTGCTGTTAGCCCCAGCTTCTGCCAACCTAGTAGTTCAAAAACATGCCAATGTGAGTGGAAGGTACCGCTTCCGTGGGAAGCTAACGGTGCTCCATGCAGTCAGGCTGGCCACATGACCTTGGAGGTGTCTATGGACAACGCCGGCTCTTTGGTTTAGAAATGAAGATGAGCACTACACCCCCAGAATCAGACATGATTATACTTAATGCCAAGGGTTAAACCTTTGAGCAGTTGAACTTGCTGACCAAACGGTTGATAGTTTGAATCCAGGAAACAGGGTGAGCTCCTCTGTTGGCTCCACCTTCTGCCAACCTAGTAGTTCAAAGACATCCAAATGTGAGTAGAAGGTGCCGCTTCTGCGGGAAGGCAACGGTGCTCCATGCAGTCATGCTGGCTACATGACCTTGGATGTGTCTATGGACAACGCCGGCTCTTTGGTTTAGAAATGAAAATAAGCACTACTCCCCAGAATCGGACATGATTATACTTAATGCCAAGGGGAAACCTTTACCTTTACCTTACCAAGTAAATATTTCATGCAATATCTGTATGCAAAATCATACGATGTTGTGCTTGATGAATTGTGTGCATAATGACTTTTAGTGGTTGTGAAATGCACTTGTGGGCAAGTTTAGCTAAATGCATGGTTTTCTACTTATATTCCGACAATACATTTGTAAAAGAACTCTGAAGATGTGGCAAGCAAGTGAAAGATCTCCTAAATATAGTTTTGGCCCATTGGGAGCTCTTTGGTTGCTTCAATTGTCCTTTTCCTGCATGCCAGGGCTCAGACTGAATGGCCCATATGATCTCTTCCAACTCTATTATTCTCTTTAAGGAGCTCTATTGGCGGCTGTTCATTTTCTGGTCCCAATTCAAAGTGCAGGTTCTTACCTACAAAGCCCTGAACGGTTTGGGACCCGCCTACCTGTGTGACCACATTTCTGTGTACGAACCCACATAATCTCTTCGATCATCTGGAGAGGCCCTGCTCGCACTCCCACCTCCTTCATGGGCATGATTGATGGGGACGAGGGAGAGGGCCTTTTCAGTGGTGGACCCCCGACTCTGGAACTCACTTCCCAGGGACATCAAGCATGCCCCAACTCTGGCAGTCTTTAGAAGGAGCCTGAAAATGTGGTTGTTCCAGTGTGCCTTCCCAGAATAAGGAAAATTCTCAGCAGTATGCCCTCAAATGCACTTTACTGTTGGTTTAGGATTGATTGTGTTCCCTCATCTCCCTTTAAAAACCCTATACCAGTTATATCCTACCTTGTTCATGCCCAGCATTTATTTTTTAATTTTTTAAACTGTTACATTTGGCCCAGCCATAGGTTTTTAAATCCTTGTGTGTTACTGTTTATTAGTTATTGTTTATATGTGATTTATATTAATTGTATTGTATGTATTGCTTTTGTTTATTGCTTTTGTTTATTGATGTACCGTTGGGCTTGGCCTCATGTAAGCCACTCCGAGTCCCTTGGGGAGATGGTGGCGGGGTATAAATAAAGTATTATTATTATTATTATTATTTCTATTATTTCTATTGAATGTGGGCCATACCCATTGCGCATAGAAAAGGGAGGTGCACAGCTTAAAAAACATACAGTAGAGTCTTGCTTATCCAACTTCACTCACTCAACGTTCTGTATTATCCAACCCAGCATGCCTCCCACCAGGAACCACAGCTGTTTCAATACATTGCAATGTTTTGATGCTAAATTCATAAACACAGCAATTACTACATAAAGTTACCATATATTGAACTGCTTTTTCTGCCGATTTGTTGTAAAATATGTTTTGGTGCTTAATTTGTAAAATCACATTGTAATTAGGGCTTTCCCCTAATCCCTTCTTATTATCCAACATTTTTGCTTATCCAACGTTCTTCCAGCCCATTTATGTCAGATAAGCGAGACTCTACTGTATGTAAAATCACACAAATCTTCTCTTTGCTGTATCTTCTATGCTTAGTGGAAATGTGAGTTTGCAGAGGCCCCCATCAACAGCCGTTACTGAATTTTAGATAGGAAATAAATAGGCACTAATTTTGGTAGATCCATACAGATGTAGAATACACAAAAGCTGTTGTCTTAAATAAGAGGGTTGAATTAAAAGTAATGCCTCCACCTTCGTTACTTGGGTTTGGATGGGGATATTTTAATAAATCAAACGCAGAAATAATCCTTAGAATATGCTCTTTAACTACCACTATTCACTTTTCCACATAATCACCAGACAATTGGATACATTTCTGCCAACGATGAACAAGTTTTCTGAAGCCGTCGTGGAATAAGTGAACACTGTTTCTACAACGCATCATGCACAGATCTTCCGATAGCCAAGAAAAGCAATAATGTGACCCACACGTTCTTGTGAAATGCCGATTATGCTTGAAATTTCTCTCTGAGTGATATGACGATCCGCAACCATCATCTCACAGTTCTCTCAACGTCTTCATCAGAAGCATAATGATGTCCCCGCAGATCTTCCTTCATTATCAGGAACAGATGGAAGTCAGACGGTGTTAAATCTGGTTTGGATGGAGAATGTCGTACGATGGTGAGATCCAGTCTCTGAAGTTTCAAGTCTGTGTGCTTTCATTTCAGGCGTCAGCATCCTGGGTACCCATTGTGCACAGATCTTCCGATAGCCAAGCAAAGCAATAATGTGACCCACACGTTCTTGTAAAATGCTGATTATGTTTGAAATTTCTCTCTGAGAGATACGATGATCGTCCTGAATCAATCTGTCAACCTTCTGCTTGTGAAACTTGGTGGTTGCTGTCACAGGATGTCCAACTCTTTGTTTGTCATGCAAGTCAGATGTTCCCACCTCAACATCTTTAAACTTTCTTGCCCAATGACGCACAATACTCACATCAACACAATCACCATAAACAGCTTGCATTCTCTGATGAATCTCCTTTGAGGTGACATCATCTTCTGTCAAGAAATCAATGATTGCACATTGGTTAAGTTGTATTGACCGACCGTCTGTGCAAGGTTCCATACTTTGCACTTTAACAACACAACCATTCAATACTAAGGCTTCCCACCAATCTGGAACTGTAGAGTAGAGTCTACTGAACAAGCCAGTATCTGCCTCATACCAGTACTGCCATCTGTTGAAGAGTTACGAAGGTGGAGGCATTACTTTTAATTCAACCCTCATATACTGGAAGTAAAGCTGCCTCTACACTGTAGAATTAATGCCGCTTGACATCACTTAATATTACGGAATCATGGGAGCAGTAGTTTGGTAAGATGTCAGCACTACTTTGGCAGGAAAAGCCAAATAACTTGAAAAACTACAAACCCCATGATTCCATATCACTGAGCCATAGCCATTAAAATGGCATCATAGAATCATGGAGTTGCAAGAGACCTCCTGGGCCATCCTGTCCAAACCTCTGCCAATAAGCAGAAAAATTGCATTCAAAGCATCCCAACAGATGGCCATCCAGCCTCTGTTTAAAAGTTAGTAGCCAGCTGCATTAAATTATAGAATAGAATCATAGAGTTGGGAGAGACCTCATGGGCCACCCAGTTCAACCCCCTGCCAAGAAGCAGGAAAATTGCATTCAAAGCACCCCCAAGAGGCCATGAGATCGAGAGGCCATGAGTTCGAAGCCAGCTCAGGTCGGAGTGAGCTCCCAACCATTAATAGTCTAGTTTGCTGTTGACCTATGCAGCCCAAAAGACTTGTATCTGCCAAGTAGAAAATTTAGGTACTGCTTTATGCAGGGAAGCTAATTTAACTAATTTATGACACCATAAAAACTTTCCAGTAGCATGCATAAGAATGAGGAAGTACTCCATCAATGACTCGATGTTACAAGTGGAGGGTAAAGCAGCAGCTCCCCCTGTGGCCAGAATTGAGCATACCCTCGTGAAGCTGGAAACCTGGAATGTTAAATTGCCTCTGTGTCTGTCTATATATTTTGTATGTCTTTGGCATTGAATGTTTACCATGTAGATGTGCATTGTAATTTGCCCTGAGTCACCTGCGGAGTGAGAAGGGTGAAATATAAATACTGTAAATAAAATAAATAAAATAAATAAGGTGCCTCCAGTACACTTCAAGGCAGAGAGTTGCACTGCTGAACAGCTCTCACAGTCAGGAAGTTCTTCCTGAATTGCATTAATTCTACAATGAACTGCATTTATTCTACAATCAAACTGCATTAATTCTACAATGTAGATGTACCTTAACTTCCATAGAAATGAACTGGGTTTTCTCTCAGGTGAATGTGTTTACACCTTGAGCATTAGACTGAGATTTACAAAGAGTGGGATTTCTTTTCTCTGAATGCATCTATAAAATGTCCTCCCTGAGTTTCTCTGAATGGTCTGTACATCTTTTTGATCAAGAAGCATTAACCACTTTGCAGAAGGTAAGTCTTGCCAGGATAGCTTATCTCTCAGACGAATTACTTGGACGTTTCTGCTATATTAGCTCCGATACAAGACCGCCTTGCCCTCAGTCACCAGGATACTAATAGAGGATAATGGGGTTGGTTTGGAAACCATACAAATTAAATGATGAAGTGAGAGGACTTAAAGTCATCCAGTGAGCTGAAGGACAAGTGGGTCAAACCCATTTAAATATGCCTTTCCCAACTGGCTGGAGAGAAACAATCCCCTTTCAGCCAAAGGAGCGAAAATGTATTTCGAGGCATTGCCATTTCCCATTTTTCCTTCCATTTATTTCAGTTCTGCGTGTAACTTTCATAAACGAGCTAACTTTGTTCGGCACAACTCCACAAGGCAAACATTCTCAGACACAATAGAGAAAGCTTAAAGCCAAGGCAACGATGGGTTTTTGGGACGACGATTCATATTTCTAAATCACATTTCTATCCACCCGAGCTTCCAAAGCAAGACCCACTAAAGCTGCACATAAAAATAGAACAAAAGAACACATTCTTTAAAAGCATTCTAGAATCCATTTAAATCCAATGCTCTGATCAAACTACCTGTTGGACGATTAATAGGAGGGGACTTTGATCGATTTACAACCAGAGAGTTACATTGTTTTGAATGCAACTTGGTTTTTGACTTGAATTTTTATTTTCAAGGTTATGCATTTGATTTGGTAGACATTGTTTCTCAACCTGGGGTTGGTACCCCTGGAGGGGGGTCACAAGGGGGTATCAGAGGAGTCGCCAAAGACCATCAGAAAACACAGTATTTTCTGTTGGCCATGTGGGAAGTTTGGCCCAATTCTATCGTAGGTGGGGTTCAGAATGCTCTTTGATTGTAGGTGAACTATAAATCCCAGTAAGTACAACTGCCAAATATCAAGGTCTATTTTCCCCAAACTCCACCAGTATTCACATTTGTTCATATTGAGTATCTGTGCCAAGTTTGGTCCAGATCCATCATTCTTTGAGTCAACAGTGCTCTCTGGATGTAGGTGAACTACAACTACAAAACTCAAGGTCAATTCTCACCAAATCCTTCCAGTATTTTCTGTTGGTCATGGGAGTTCTGTGTGCCAAGTTTGGTTCAATTCCATCATTGGTGGAGTTCAGAATGCTCTTTGATTGTAGATGAACTATAAATCCCAGTAAGTACAACTGCCAAATATCAAGATCTATTTTCCCCAAACCCCACCAGTATTCACATTTGTTCATATTGGGTATTTGTGCCAAATTTGGTCCAGTGAATTAAAATACATCATGCATATCAGATATTTCCATTATGATTCATAACAGTAGAAAAATTACGGTTATGAAGTAGCAACAAAAATAATTTTACGGTTGGGGGTCACCACAACATGAGGAACTGTGTTAAGGGGTTATGGGATTAGGAAGGTTGATAACCACTGAACTAAGGGGAACAATGTGCTTCATATTTATTTTGTTATTGTTTTTGTGTATTGCTTTTTGTTTTTATTGATGTGTTCTCGGTCTTGGCCTCATGTAAACCGCTCCGAGTTCCCTTGGGGAGATGGTAGTGGGGTATAAATAAAGATTATTATTATTATTATTATTATTATTATTATTATGTAGGTTTTCCCTGTAATAGACTTCTAAATATTTGACATTAGAATTTGCTTTTCCAAACGTTTCGCACTGAAGTATTCTGATAGTCTTAAAACATTTCTGTATTTGCTGACTTTGGTGGTTCATTTGTAACTGGAAAAAAGTATTCTCAGAATCAGTTCTTTGGCATCTAAATAATTTATTGGACACTTAGGATTTTGCTGTCTCACTTATCTTCCTTAGCAAAAAAAAAAACGCATTTTAAAGAAGGGAAAAACGTTATTGCACATGTAGATTTGTTTTAACTTCAAAGCAGCTCTTCTTCTCATCCACTCTTAACATGTTAAGTGCGGACCTTCATTTTACTTCTAAGCAATGAAACGAGACAACGATTACTCCTTAAAACCCTCTAATGTATCTGTATGTCATATCACACATTAGTCACTTCCAGCAATTACGATGGTCAAACCCATCCGAGACTGCAACCCTGTTTGGAGGAAAAAGAATAAAGGAATTACATACATTCGGAAAGCATGTTTCCAGTCTTCCGCTCAAGTTAAATCAAAGTTTCTCATTAAATACGTTTGACCACAAATGATCATAATGAATGCCTACAAAGCACTTTTTATGAGTGTTTGTACTGAGCATCACTTTTCATCAAGAGCAACGAAATGGATTATTCTAATTTCCAGTGTGTTCTATCAATTCTCCACTGTTCTTGCCTTTGGCCAATAATTGCAGCCCTTGTTAATAATTTTGCCACACAAGCCCGGCTGATTTTTCAAAGGACTTGCCTTGAAAAGGCCCCCTTTATACATTTTTTTTGAAAAGAAATTGCTTTGGAGAGGGTTTGGAGTTGCTACAGTAACGTAGCCCCAAAGCCCAGAGTTTCCATATTGTTGATGTAGGGGCCATAAAGCTCCTTAATCGCCCATTGTCTGCAATATTTTTTAATGCTGGAGTCGATGGGGATTTGCAAAAAAAAACTCCCACAAATGTCCATTACGAAGCATTTGCATGGAAGGTCCGATGCAACACAAACATCCAGATTTCTGTTTACTGCACGAAGCCAGAGAGCAAAAACTTCCACGTCTTAAGAGGGAAAACTTTTTGGAGAAGGAAAGACTCGGAGCAAATCAAGCCATTTCATTCGGAGCAGATCCAAAGATTTCTTTTTCCCCTCCCTTATCTTGGCACATTTCTGTTTCTTCCTTCCTAGTGGAATATTTGGGCCATTAGACCGTTCACGGCCTTGGATTAACTTTATATACACTGTTTTCCTTTTATGGGGGCCCTGCATCCATGCTTCGAAACAAAGCTGTATACATATCACCCTAACCAGTTGCTGGAGAGACAGACCGCTGCTTGTTTTCGTAGGAGGAAAGCTCGTCTTAGGGCATGCATTAAATGCATTGTACTTGTCACAGACTAATACTGGAAACCTTGGTACAAAATAAGCTACAATCCAGATTGTTTGCATGGCTATCCTTGGAAAAGAAATTGTTTTAATTGTATCCGGATCCGTGCAAAATTCCATTGGAGGTCGTTATCCATCAGCTCAGTGGCAATAATGAGCATGCAAACACCATTCCCATTTAAATTCATCCTCGAGAAATATTTACCATGCATTCACCAAATTAAGCAATTGATATTACACCAATCATCACATGCATGGATAAAGAAAACAAACTAAAGCTACTTATTTGCATGCAGAAATAAAAGCGTGGCTCCTTATATTACTTACTGTTCTTAGTATTTCCTTCTCTGTTTCCTTACATCTCAGTAGGAACAGAATTTTAAAAAACTTGGCATGAGAAATGTGCAAGTGAATGGAATAAAAAATATATTTAAGTGGGCCCTCTTTCCTAGTGCGTCAGGAAACAAAGAAAGGAAGAAAAGTAAATCAGCATAGGGGCACGCACAAGCATCTGAAAAGTTACGCCTGCAAAATAGTCTTCCAGACTAAAGGAAATGACTACTTAATTCTGCAAACATTTGTTTCGGCTTGAGAATTGCTTTAGAAACTTTTCGTCATTTGGTTGAATGAGAGGCAAGTGGCGATGGCATTTCATAACATGCAGCACAGCACCATCTGCTGGCTTAACAATGGGCCATAGAGTATCAGGAAAAAAACATCTACTCTTGTGTCTCATCCGAGCATCCGGCTTTATGAGAGCCCCCCCCCCCCCATGAAACGATGGGTTAAATCAGCTTGGGGGTCGGGACCCCTGAGGGGCTTGCAAGGGGGTGTCAAAGGAGTCATTAAAGACCATCAGAAAACACAGTATTTTCTTTTGGTCATGGGGGTTCTGTGTGGGAAGCTTGGCCCAATTCTATCGTTGGTGGGGTTCAGAATGCTCTTTGATTGTAGGTGAACTATAAATCCCAGCAATTGCAATTCCCAAATGTCAAGGTCTATTTTCCCCAAACTCCACCAGTGTTCACATTTGGGCATATGGAGCATCCATGCCAAGTTTGGTCCAGAGCCATCATTGTTTGAGTCCACAGCACACTCTAGCTGTAGGTAAACTACAACCCCAGAACTCAAGGTCAATGCCCACCAAACCCTTCCAATATTTTCTATTGGTCATGGGAGTTCTATGTGCCAGATTTGGTTCAATTCTATCATTGGTGGATTTCAGAATGCTCTTTGATGGTAGGTGAACTATAAATCCCAGCAACTACAACTCCCAAATGACAAAATCAATCTCCACCAACCCCACCAGTATTCAAATTTGGGCATATTGGGTATTAGTGCCAAATGTGGTCCAGTGAATGAACATATATCCTGCTTATCAGATATTTACTTTACGATTCATAACAGGAGCAAAATGACAGTTCTGACATAGCAACGAAAATAATGTTATGGTTGGGGGTCACCATAACATGAGGAACTATATTAAGAGGTTGCAGCATTAGGAAGGTGGGAAGTTTGGCCCAATTCAATCGGTGGAATTCAGAATCATCATCATCATCATCATCATCATCATCATCATCATCATCACCATCACCATCATATTTAATTACTTAGTAATTGCCCTCCATCCGAGAATGCTCTAGGCGATTTACAGCTAAATTGTAAAAGATAAAATACATACATACAGAAATTAAAAATGAACAGAGATCGAATGCTCTAGTAAAAAGCCAGGTCTTAAGTGCGAGAATAAAAGGTCCTAAGTCACGCATGGCTCTCATATAGGGCGGCAAGGAATTCCACAAGGCAGGGGCAGAAATAGAAAAAGCCCTGCGTCTGGTCCTTTCCAAGTGCACCTCTCTAGGACCCGGTATATAGAGTAAGTCATGTTGGGCTGGTCATTGCGGCCTCCGATGATGGGAGAAGGAGAGGCGGTCCCTAAGGTACGATGGACCCTGACCATAAAGAACTTTAAAGGTCAGAACTAACATCTTATACAGGCCACGGTACTCAGTTGGAAGCCAATGTAAATGTTGCAGCACTGGTGTTATATGGCATTTCATGGGCGTTCTTGTGAGTAACCTGGCTGCCGCATTCTGAACAATACGGAGCTTTCGGGTCATAGACATAGGAAGGCCAACATACAGGGCATTGCAATAGTCCAGCCTAGATGTGACTGTGGCATGGATGACAGTTGCCAGAGCCTCGTCAGATAGGTAGGGTGCCAGTTGCCTCGCTTGTCATAGAAGGAAAAAGGCCTGTTTGCTGCCAGCAGCGACCTGAGCTTCCATTGTCAGCTGCGAATCCAGGACGGCACCTAAGCTCTTAACAGTGGTCGATGGAGATAGGGCAGCACCATCGAAGGTGGTTTTTGATTGTAGGTGAACTATAAATCCAAGCAACTACAACTCTCAAATGTCAAGGACTATTTCCCCCAAACTCCACCAGTGTTCACATTTGGCCATATTGAGTATTTGTGCCAAGTTTGGTCCCGGTCCATCAGTGTTTGAGTACACAGTCCTCTCTGGATGTAGGTGAGCTACAACTCCAAAACTCAAGGTCAATGGCCACCAAACCCTTCCAGTATTTTCTGTTGGTCATAGGAGTTCTGTGTGTCAAGTTTGGTTCAATTCCATCATTGGTGTAGTTCAGAATGCGCTTTGATTGCAGGTGAACTATAAATCCCAGCAACTACAACTCGCAAATGACAAAATCATCCCCCCCCCACCCAACCTCACCAGTATTCAAATTTGGCGTATCATATATTTGTACCAAATTTGGTCCAGTGAATGAAAATACATCCTGCATATCTGATATTTACATTACAAGCCATCACAGTAGCAAATTGCAGTTATGAAGTAGCAATGAAAATAATTTTATATTTGGGGATCACTGCAACATGAGGAACTTTATTAAGGGGTTGCAGCATTAGGAAGGTTGAGAAACACTGGGTTAAACCCTTGTGATGGCAGGACTGCTGACCAAGAGGTCAGCGGTTCGAATCCGGGGAGAGCGAGTTGAGCTGCCTCTTTCAGTTCCAGCTCCAGTGGGCCACAAGGATGAAAATATGATCCACGAGCCTCTTCCCTATTTTATTTTATTTTATTTTATTTTATTTTATTTTATTTATTTATTTATTTATTTATTTATTTATTTATTTATTTATTTTTATTTTTCTGTTCTTTTCACACCACCTGCCACTCCTTCCCTGTTGTTGACCACGTCATATGTTCTGTATCACAAACTAGAGCTGATGTGGTCTATCCAATGCAATTTTCCGAATCAGCACCCCAAATAAGCAATCAGAATCTAAAGTTGATTAAAAACTGATTCATAACCCTTTTGGTACTAATGTTGGAGAGTGGTTCCTGGTCAAAGTGGTCCATTGTCAAGTAGTCCCTAGTCAAGTGGTCCCTTGTCAAAGTAATTCCTGGTCAAGTGGTCCCTGGTCAAAAAAAGGTTGGGAACCACTGCTATAACCTGACATTGCCCTGGATTCTCCCATTGTTTTCTCTTCTCCTATATTCTCTAAGTGCAATTACCTGGGTACTTGTCAGCTTTATGGAAGACAGCAAAGCCAATGTTTTCCTTGGACTATAATAACCTGTGATACACATAATACTGGCTGCACTATATTCCAAATTGCTCAAAATGGTTATTATAACTAATTGACCACTTAACTCTGATTGTGACCCTCGGCTAGAAGGTCCTACTAAGGTTAAAGAGGAGGTAGCCGAAGGAAAACTAGTGGTAATTACAAATATAAGATGAGTACATAATGGACCCGACACCTATACAAACAGGAAATTATGAAACTAGATGCAAAGTGTAATGAAAATAAAGTAGACCAGACTGAAGTCCATTCTTTTTATCCTCCCTTTGCAACAGGATGGATGTGTGAGCGAGAATCAGACATTATCATGACATGATGTTGTACCACCAAACCAAAGCAATTGTTTGCTGGCCACCCAAAATCATCATAACAGTGCAATTGAACTTTTGCACAGGAAATTGTTGGATGATAAAAGTGAGAAAGAAGGTCAATATAGGGGGTTTTTTTGTGTATAAATTGCTTTTAAAATATTTTTTCAGGGGACGAAAGAGCTACAATGTCACATGCTTAGTCCCAACAGAAGGCAATATTATTCGGATACAATTGTGATTCACCTGCTTCGTGCAGTGAGCTCTCAAGTGTCATGTTGGTGTAACGTTGGTGATCTTGGATTCACCACTGAGCCTGGAACCCCAGGTTTCGGCGGTGGCCAGGGGAGCTTTTGCACAGTTAAAGCTTGTGCACCAGCTGTGCCTGTACCTTGGGAAGTCTGATCTGGCCACAGTGGGCCACACTCTAGTTACACCCCGAATAGATTACTGCAATGCACTCTACTTGGGGCTGCCTTTGAAGACTGTTTGGAAATTACAACTAGTCCAACGGACGTCAGCCAGATTACTAACTGGAGTGACATACAGGGAGCACACCATCCCCTTGTTGTGCCAGCTCCACTGGCTGCCGGTCCACTTTCGAGCTCAATTCAAAGTGCAGGTTTTGACCTATAAAGCCCTATACGGTTCTGGCCCAGCTTACTTGTCCGAACACTTCTCCCTCTATGTCCCGCCTCGTAGTTTAAGATCATCTGGGGAGGCCGTGTCCTCACTCCCACCAGTGTCACAAATACGGGGACGAGAGACAGGGTCTTCTCGGCTGTGGCCCCCCGCCTGTGGAACTTGCTTCCCACCAAAGTAAGATTGGCTTCATCCTTCCTATTCTCATGGTGGTTTGCGAAAAGGCCTTACTGGTACATTATTTAAACTGTTATGTTTATTCATATCATGATCTGATCATCATACTCAATATATCCCATATGCATGGGGGTATTGGGGTAATGATACAAAAAAGTTTGCTAGGGTAGACCCTCTTTCACTCTGACTCAGCCCCCCCCCACCGAAACTCAGCCCCCCCGAACCCCCCCTGAAAAAACCCAGCCCCCCCCCCCCCAAATCGAAATCCTGGCTACGGGCCTGCTTCCTATCATTTAGGAAGAAATTGAAGTCATGGTTCTAGGACCAGGCTTTTGGACAACAGACATAGATAGCACTTTGGATATGGAATTGATTGGAATGGTGATATGGCGTTTAATACTGTTTTTACTGTTTTAATGAATGTTTTATTAATTGTCGAAGGCTTTCATGGCCGGAATCACTGGTTTGTTGTAGGGTTTTCTACCTCACTACCTCTGAGGATGCTTGCCATAGATGCAGGGGAAACGTCAGGAGAAAAATTGCCTCCTGAACATGGCCATATAGCCCGGAAAAACCTACAACAACCTAGTTTTACTAATTGTTTTAATTATTACTATATTGCTCTGTCATATGTAGTGGTATCAAATTGCTGCCAAATGTAAGCCATCCTGAGTCCCCCTTTGGGGGTTGAGAAGGAACGGGACATAAATAAATAAATAAATAAATAATGTTGAAGCAACAGTGAGACATACACAAGGTGGAAAGCTCTAAGACAGTGGTTCTCAACCTGTGGGTCCCCAGGTGTTTTGGCCTACAACTTTTTACCAGCTGTTAGGATTTCTGGGAGTTGGAGTTCAAAATATCAGTTAACCCCCCCCCCCCCAATAATGGATCTGATAAGGTGCTTCCTTAACCTTTTTGTAGAAACCCAGGCTCCCTTGAAGGGAAAAAAGGAAAGAGTCCCAAGAAGAGTGCTTCCTTAACCCCATTGCTGAAACCCAGGCTCCTTTGAAAGGAAAGGGTCCCAGGAATGGAAAGAGGAGCCTCGTAAGTTCACCATTGCTGCCAATGGGCTGAATCTAGCTATAATTTTTTGGGTGAGGACTGAAAAAAGCTATCTGGCTACCCACCTGTTTTCGGAAGCACTAGATCCACATAGTTAAAGCAATGGTATTCCCCATAGTCACCTACAGATGTGAGAGCTGGGCGATAGAGAAGGCTGAGTGAAGGAAGACAGATGCTTTTGGACTGTGGTGCTGGAGGAAAGTTCTGAGAGTGCCTTGGACTGTGAGAAGATCCAACCAGTCCATACTTCAGGAAATAAAGCCTCATTGGAGGGAAGGATAGTAGAGGCCAAGATGAAGTACTTTGGCCACATCATGAGAAGAAAGGAAAGCTTAGAGAAGACAATGATGCTGAGGGAAATGGAAGGAAAAAGGAAGAAGGGCCAACCAAGGGCAAGATGGATGGATGGCATCCTTGAAGTGACTGGATTGACTCGGAAGGAGCTGGAGGTGGTGATGACCGACAGGGAGCTCTGGCATGGGCTGGTCAATGAGGTCACGAAGAGTTGGAAACGACTGAATGAATGAACAACAACAAAACCTCAAATGTCAGGACTCCATACATAAAACCATGGCAGATAAAATGGAATCATAGTGCTATAACTGTGTAGTGTGAAAGGACCCCAAAACATAGAGTCCCGGCACCCTTAGAAAACTGTACCTTTTGAGGTGGCTTCCAAGAAAACCTTCTACCTTATGCACCCCACCTCTGACTTCCTTCTGATCAAACCAAATAAATGCATAAATACATAAACAAATAAATTAAAACAACTCTCCAAAATGCTTTTAAAAACACATTCTGAATGCCCAGGACATATTGGAATTTCGCTACCCCCACCCCTCGACTCACAGCCACTTGTCTTCTTATTTCTGACCTTCTTACTGAGATCAGGTTCAAATGGCTGCGGTTAATGAGATAATTAATTCAAAGTCAAGGCTCATAGATTGCTCTTTAGTAGTTAACGTAGCCGATAGCATGTTTGTTCCCTCCATAGGTCATTATGCTTGTTATTTAGTCTGGGGCTATTCCCAATACGGCTGGTGGGGGAAGAGACAGCTCATCTGAAAGCAGGTCTTCCTGGAGAGGAGAGAGAAAGGTGTCTTCTTTGGGTAGCTTTTGGTGCTTTGGAAAGTTCATCAATTAGCATTAAAAGTACACCCCAGTGTCAATGTGCATTCTTGCTTAATGGGTAATTAGCATCCATACTTAAGTAAAGGCACAATAGGTCAGCTCTTCTTCTATGATTTTGAACCAAATAGTTATTTTTCATCTGTCAAATACGTCCAACCCACAGGATTCTTGCTATTGTGCATGGCTACTTTTCATTTGGTTATTGGATGGTGTGATGAATTCCCTACCCGTTAGGCTAGGAAAAGCTCAGAAAAGTAGGCCCAGGAAGTTCAGCAGCCATTTTAGAAGGGTGCCTGTGGGCAGCCATTTTAAAAACTCATTTCCTGGAGGGGGCGTGCTTAGGAGCAGCTTGGAGGGAAATGAGGGGAGTTTGTGATTGGCTGGGAGAGAGTGGGCAGAGATTAACTTGAGAAAAGAAAAAAATGACTTTAAGGGTGTTTTAAGAAACCTGACAGCTCAGTTAGCATCTGGATGTCAAAGAAGAAGGAGTCTGGGTTTGGTGTGAAGAAGAGAAGAGATAGTGAAACCTGAAGCTGGTCAGTTAGCCAGCAGAGTTAGTTAGTGAGAAGATTTACAGCTATTGGGAAGGATATCTGGGGGGAGTGGAGTGACAGATCCCAAAAGGAAAGGACTGTCTATGTGTAGTTTAGAAATACTAGGCAGAGAGGAATCCTGTCAATAGTTTCTGGAGGGAAAGAGGAGTGTTATTTGCAACTAAATTTGAACTATTTAAAGAAACCATACGCTTTAATCAACATTGAAACAGTTAAGTTTAATGCCTGTTTTGTTTGAGTTCTTTCAAATAAACAACATTGTTCTTTGTTCACAATCACTGCCTCAGTGTGCCTCTGTCTGAGAAGTTCCAAAGCAATTTAAAGAAATCAAGGATAAATGGTGGCGGCATGTATTTTAAAGGGGAATCTCTTCAGTGTTACCTCAGAAAATCAACCCTGAGGGCACCTTCTAGCCTGAGGATCCTTGAAGTCGAGCCAAGGGTTTAACATTTCTTTTGGGGGTGCTGGTAGCCTTTTGAAAGGTTTTTCGGCCAAAAAAATGTTCCATCTTCATTACAGTTTTTGATTTTTAACTAAATAAGACACATCCCATTACAAGTGGTGTCAGCTTGTGGGATTTGATAAATAAATAACCCCCTATCTTTTATAGATGGCAAGGATATGGCCTCTGGTTATCCCTATGGACATAAGAACGCCGTCCTCTGTAGATATCTGGTATGACCTGGTAGGACAAATCTTATTACCTACACCTCAGGTTCCTAAATGTCCCATTTTCTGTGGTTGATCCATATTGGTGTGGGAATGTAAAGTCTAGTAATGTATCAAGGCTATCTTGGAGGCCCCAAATCCTGTCTTCACTATCTTTTCCAAAGTGAAAAGCTGTGGTCCCAACAAAATAACCCCTAAGTATTTGGTATCCTGCTGTGGATGGTGCAACGGGTTAAACCATTGAGCCACTGAACTTGTTGACATGAAGATTGGCAGTTTGAATTTGTGGGACGGGTTAAGCTCCCACTGTTAGCCCCAACTCCTGCCAATACTAGCAGTTTGAAAACATGCAAATGTGAGTAGATCAATAGGCTCCACCTTGTCAAGAAAGCAAGCAGGCATTCCAAACAGTCATGCTGGCCACATGACCAGGAGTGTCTATGGAGAAGGGGGCTCCTCGGCTTGGAAATGGAGATTGAGACCTCCCTCAGAAATGGAAGTTGAGCACGGCCTCCAGAAACCAGAGTTGAAAGGGGAAGCCTTTGCCTTTGTCTGTAAATTGTATCAAGGCATTGAATGTTTGCCTATGTTATGTTTGTATATACTGTAATCTGCCCTGAGTCCCCTCGGGGAGATAGGGTGGAATATAAATAAAGTGTATCATCATCATCATCATCATCATCATCATCCAGCAAAATGATCATAAAAACCAAATTGTGGGGGTCCTCCTGCTTGAATTAAATCTGATATGATGCTGTTCTTCTTACTCCCCAACCATCCAGGCAAAGCAGCCACAAATCATGTCTCACATGCTTCTCAGGTGCCTGCAGAGTTGGGAATAGGAAGAGTGGGTACCGACCATGTTCACCATGGACAGACCACCACCTGAGGCCATGTTGCTATTGTCCAAAGTATCTAGGGGCTGCTGTATCTACTCTTCCTCAAAGTAGGTACCATCACCTCTATAGAAACAGAGCAACTGAAGAGCATTTGATGCAAAATTGCATCTTTAGAAAAAGAGGAGGAGGATGCCAATCAAGGAAGCCAAAGTCCCAAGTTTTCAAGATATGATCAGGACTGTTAATAATTGGCTCTCTTTGAGATCTCTTATTTGCAGGGTTGACATGAGTCAAACCCAACTTGACAGCAAACAGCAGCAATCATGATTGGTGTGTGATTTCCATGCTAAAAGTTCTATAACTGAATCAGAGAGGAACATACGTTCAAAGACATAGCCATATTAGTCTGGGATTTCCGATGCATCTGAAGGAGTAGAGTTAAGTTTATGAAAGCTTATGCTACACTGCATACTCATAGAGGAACATCTGATACAGGTCTATATAAGGACCACCTCAAGTCTCATCAGCTGAAAAGAAGACCTCTTCTGGGAATCTCAGGTATCAAATATCTTTCATCTTGGTGTTCCTGCTAGAGGTCCTCCTCTCTTGTGACTTGAAGAAAGTTTTATATAGTGAGCTCTTCACATGGGGCTAAATTCAACCACATGCACTGATTTAGCCCTGGTCACTCACTGAGCCAGCTGGCTCTCATCACATTGTCCTCCCAACCCTGCTATACACCTGCGAGACATGGACTGTCTACAGACGTCATATACAACTCCTAGAACGATTCCATCAGTGCTGCTTCTGGAAAATCCTGCAAATCTCTTGGGAAGACAAGCAGACAAATTCCAGTGTGCTGGAAGAAGGAAAGACCACTAGCATTGAAGTGATGGTCCTCCGCTATCAACTCCACTGGACCGGCCATGTTGTCCGAATGCCTGACCACTGTCTTCCAAAGCAGTTGCTCTACTCTGAACTCAAGAATGGAAAACAGGATGTTGGTAGGCAGGAAAAAAGATTTAAAGATGGACTCAAAGCCAACCTTAAGAACTCTGGCATAGACACTGAGAACTGTGAAGCCCTGGCCCTTGAGCGCTCTAGCTGGAGGTCAGCTGTGACCAGCAGTGCTGTAGAATTTGAAGAGGCATGAATGGAGGGTGAAAGAGAGAAATGTGCCAAGAGGAAGGTGCATCAAGCTAACCCCGACCGAGACCGCCTTCCATCTGGAAACCGATGTCCTCACTGTGGGAGAAGATGCAGATCAAGAATAGGGCTCCACAATAACCTATGGGCCCACCAGTGCATTGATCTTGGAAGACTATTCTAGTCGGACAATGAGGGATCACCTAAGTAAGTCTCATCACATGATGCCAATGCAGCTCCATGGGTGAAGGAAGGCAGAGCTGGCACAAGCCACTGTCAGGGCAACATAGGAGGGCTCCCATGTTGCCATTGGAATGTATGGGGAGAAGCTGCACACACCAGGCATGCCCAACTTCTCCCATCTAATCACCCTCAGCTAGAGCTGGGCAATGCAGAGCATGGGGCACCAGGTTTCCCATGCCACTCTACAAAGAGGAGTACCACCGTCAGCCATCTAATGAGGTCATAGAGGTCTGCTTCACACATACAAGTCTTGAGCTGGCTAGGCAATAGAGGTTTGCCTTACACTGGTGTCTCTATAGTTGGAAATCCTATCAACATTTGGCATGCTTAAGCTCGAATTCTGGGTCTGGACCTTTCAGCACAGCCAATGCTCTACAAAGGGCCTCATCAAGTAAGACTTTGCTGAGGCCTCCCTCAAACTTTGTGAAATATTTGATCTCAGCAAAATTTGGCCAACCCTATATCCTACACCTGCCTGCTTCCTCTCTCCTTCCATGTATCTGTCAATTCCTCAAGGTTTCCAATAGCTCTTAGCTCAATGCATGTGTCTCTTTCTCCTTTCAAAGCATATCTGTTTGGGGTGCAAGGCTGAGCTTTTTTTGGGATGGGGGTGCAACCATGCACAAGAGGGAGCTGTCCAACTCTAGATTTCTCGGCCTCTGGAAAAAGCTAAATTTCTCAATTTTCCCCTCTTTACATCAGTTTTGACATGCTTTTGCAAAGGCAGCTGCAAGATGAATATCAAAGTATTATAGTAATCCACATTGGGAAGCCTGTCAGGAAATTGTTGGGAAAATAAAGTGAATCAATAGCATGTCAAGAGACTCAAATGGAGGGATAGGGGAGATATTGAATATTCATTGGCTTGGTTTCAGAGACCTAAGGATTTAGAGGGGGAAAAAACTGAGGCAGCTTTTTGGCTTTCTTGGAAAGATTAAAAACATTTTTGATGCTGCACCTCACATTTATATTTAATTAGCTCCTTTAAAATTATACTGTGTGCCTTTGTGCCAGCTAACTCATGCCTATGCAGCACAGGTATGGAGCATCTGCTGACAACATCCAACATCTGACATTGTGTGTTTCTAGCTGTGTCTTCAAAAACGAAGTACTAGCATCTGTTTATTTTATTCAACATTAGTTTGGGGACCAGACAGTGCCAGGATTATTTGAGAAAGGCATTGTTTGTCTGTGCTCCAAGTTTAGTCTAGAGCCAATGTCTGCTGGGTTCAGTGGGTGAAGGTGAACTACAGCCCCCATATGCAAGTCCCATGGTCCATGGTCCATCCTCTTCCAAAGCACAACAGGTTGTATAATGTGTCATGGGGACTCTGTGTGACAAGTTTGCTCTTGATTAGTCATTGGCGTGGGTCGCAGTGGTCTCAGAAAGTGAATGTGAATAGTACTGCAAATCCCATCATCTGTGGTCCATCCTCCCCCAAACTGCACCAGGATGTAAAGTGGGTCATGGGGGTTATGTGTGTCAAGTTTGGTCCAGGTTTGTCACTTGTACAGGTCGCAGTGGCCTGTGGAAGTGGGATCCAATCGGAAAGCGGCCACATACATACATACTGACATACCCACATACAAACACTGACTTTTCTTATATACTAGCTTGGGTACCCAGTGCTGCCCAGGTTATTTGAGAAAAGCATTGTTTGTCTGTGCTCCAAGTTTAGTCTAAATCCAATGTTGGCTGGGTTCAGTGGGTGTTGACAGGGGCGGCTCAAGGCAATACGCAAATTACGCTTTTGCATAGAGCGCACGTCTCGGGGGGTGCACTTGAGGAGCTCTTGAGTTGCGCGTTGTCTTCCTCTCCTCCTCCTTGTAGGCCAAGGGAGACAACGCTGGTGTGCATCCCTTTAGGGTTAGGAAGTGCGCGGGGAAGGAAGGAGGGGCAATGCAGGACGCGCACTTCTAACTCCAGGAGAGGGACGCGCACCAGCGTTGCTGGGCACTTGGGAAAAGAGGCCTCATACAGGGAGCATGCCTTCCTCACCAGGCAGGGCTCCCAAACCTGGTGCCCAGCCTGGCGAGGAAGACGCACAGAGCAGCAGAGGGGCGAGGGGGAAGTTGCCGAGGCCTTCTTCAGTGGCATCCTCCTTCTTGCCTCTCCGTTGCTCCATGCCTTCCTCGCCAGGCTGGGCTCCCAAGTCTCACACCCAGTCTGGTGAGGAAGGGGCACAGAGCAGCAGAGGGGTGAGGGGGAAGCTGCCGTGGCCCTCTTCAGCAGTGCCCACCTCCTTGCCCATTCATTGCTTCATGCCTCAAAGTTTCCCTTCCTCGCCAGGCTGGGCTCCTAAGCCTGGCACCCAGCCTGGCGAGGAAGAAGCGCGGAGTAGTGGAGGGGAAAGCTTCTACCGCTGAGGCCCTCTTCGTGCCTCAAAGGCATGTGTGTGTGTGTGTATAAAATTTTCAATGATTGGGTGGGGTGGGGACGCACCAAAATTCTGTTTGCTTATCCCTGAAAAATACCTGGGGCCGTCCCTGGGTGTTGATGTGATACTGTGTCGTTGGGTGAGTAAGTTTAAAGATATTGAGGTGGGAACATCTGACTTGCATGACAAACAAAGAGTTGGACTACCTGTGACAGCAACCACTGAGTTTCACAAACAAAAGGTTGACAGATTGATTCAGGACAATCGTCATATCACTCAGAGAGAAATTTCAAGCATAATTGGCATTTCACAAGAACGCTTGGGTCACATTATTGCTTTGCAGATCTGTGCACGATGGGTGTGGAAACAGCGTGTCGACTTCTTCTGTGACGGCTTCAGAAAACTTGTTCATTGTTGGCAGAAATGTTTCCAATTGTCTGGTGATTATGTGGAAAAGTGAATAGTGGTAGTTAAAGAGCACATTCTAAGTATTATTTCTGCGTTTGATTTATTAAAATATTCCCATCCAAACCCAAGTAACGAAGGTGGAGGCATTACTTTTCACTCAACCCTCATATATACTTGTGCTAATATAAGATGCTAAGTCCCCCAAAGAGTAAGTTACTCTATGTATGGGATTACAAAGTTTGTCTGGAAAAACTGGGGAAGGGTATTCACAGTCTATTTTGATTTCTGAACATGGGCTTCTTTCTACCATGGGAAAAAAGAGGCAGACATGCATTGTAATTTATATTTTGGAGGGGGAAAAAAACTCACCCATCTTGGATCCATATTAGTGCTGCAAGACTTATCTTTTGGTCAGATTCAAAGCGATATATCCCTTTCCCTCCCACACTGTTTACCTTCCTCCTTGTATTCATGCAATTATGAAACGATCATGTAACAATTTAACTAGGTTAACTACTTTGGATCGCAGGAGGGGAAAGACTCTCACGAGGCAGGCCAACTTTCCCACCATTCTTAAATGACACCAGAAATAATAATTTAAAAGCATCTTAAGTGGCGGGGGGAAAGGCAATTTTACTTGAGGTTTAAAAATTGTCCCACCTTGGCTTTTCAATATTGGCTTTCAAGGAGACAATGAGTTTGCTGCTGTTCTCCCCACCTCCATCCACCCAAGTCAAAGGAACCAGCAAACGGGAACGTTTGCTCTCCAGAGCATAACAAGAAGAAAAGAGGTTGACCCACTTCCTAAATCATAAAGCAAAATATCCAAGTTCCCTTTCATCTGGGGTTTTAGTCCTTTGTTTTGCAAAAGAATGGGCACAGAGGTTGCAACCTTATCCCATGTATTTCGAAGTCAGCCCCACTGGATTCAGCAGAATTTACTTTGGATTAGGCTTGTATAAGATTGCACCGTGGCACTACTTCAACCACAAGGAAATATCCTTTATTATGTATAAATACTTCTCCTTGAAGCAATTTTGTCACTACATGGGTTTGCAGCCCTTGTATAATGGTAAGGTCCAGGTGGAGAAAACGTAGCCTTAAAATATGTCGGGACTGCAATACCCATCATCCCCAGGCAGTATGACTAATAGTCAAGGATTATGGCAGTGTTTCTCAACCTTCCTAATGCTGTGACCCCTTAATACACTCCCTCATGTTGTGGTGACCCGCGATCATACAATTATTTTTGCTGCTACTTCATAAATGTAATTTTACTACTTTTATGAATCGCATGTTATGAGGAGTGATGAAAGACACAGGTTTGCTGCTTGGGAGTGATCCTAGATTCATCGTTGAGCCTGGAAACCCTTTTGCCTTTTGCACAATTAAAACTTGTGCGCCAGCTATGTCCGTACCTTGGGAAGTCTGACATGACCACAGTGGTCCACACTCTTGTTACATCCCAATTAGACTACTGCAATGCACTCTACGTGGGGCTGCCTTTGAAGACTATCTGGAAACTTCATTTAGTCCAGCAGCCAGGTTGCTCACTAGAGCAGTGTACAGGAGCAACTCCTCTGTTATGCCAGCTCCACTGATTGCTGATCTGCTACCGAACACAATTCAAAGTGCTAGTTTTAATCTTTAAAGCTCTTAACGATTCTGGCCCAGACTACATGTCCAAACATATCTCCTGCTACAAGTTATCACGAAGTTTAAGATCATCTGGAGAGGCCCTGGTCTCGATCCCACCACCATCGCAAACACAATTGGTGGAAGCAAGAGACAGGGTCTTCTCAACAGTGGCTCTCCGTCTGTGGAATTCCATCCCCAAAGACATCAGATTGGCCACCTCCCCCCTACCCTTTAGAAGAAAACTCAAGACTCGGCTGTGGGACCAAGCGTTTGACCATTGAATAGTGCCTTGTATGAAGAAGACATAAGCTATTTCGAAGTGACAATGAAGTGAGCTGAATCCGGATTTTGATTGGTGTGTTTTAACAACTGTTTATTTAATTTTTGTTTTAATGAATTTTTTGATTGTTTTTATCATTATGATGGCACCGAATGGTGTTTGCTGTGAGGCCGCCCTGAGTCCCCCCTCGGGGGTGAGATGGGAGGGGTACAAGTATATGATATAAATAAATAAATAAATAATCTAAACATTTGGTATGTAGGATGTGTTTTAATTCACTGGACCAAATTTGGCATAAATACCCAATATGCCCAAATTTGAATACTGGTGGGGTTGGGGTGGGGGTGATTTATTGATTTTGTTATTTGGAAGTTGAAGTTGCTGGGATTTTTTTAGTTAACCTACAATCAAAGAGCATTCTAAACTCCACCAATGATGGAATTGAACCAAACTTGGCACACAGAACTCCCATGACCAACAGAAAATACCGGAAGTGTTTGGTGGGCATTGACCTTGAGTTTTGGAGTTGTAGTTCATGCGCCGAGCACTCTTGCTCTCCCCTCCTCAATGGGAGTCTCAGAAACAGCCCTCCCCTTGGCTGAGAGGCTGGCCAATCACAGAGGAGAAGGGCTTTTTGTGGAAGGATTTGCCATCTGTTTTCAAAAAGGAAGAGAAGGACAGACAGAGTGATCTTCAACCTTCTCTGCCAAAAGGGTTCCTAAGACCATCAAAAATATGTGTTTCCTGATGGTCTTTGGCGTCCTCTCTGAAACCCCCTCATGACCCTCTCCAGGGGTCTTGACCCCCAGGTTGAGAAACGCTGGATTATGGGAAGTATTGGGAGAATGGTATGCTCCCTACATATATAGAGTAGGCCTTTGGGTTGTGCAACTCAGAAAAAAACTACAATTTTCAGTCCCATTTTCAGCTGCCCCCGGAGGCGGACCTAGGTAATTTTCAACAGTATTTTGCCCCCCCCCCCGCCCCCCCCCAACCAATCACTGATATATATTTTCTGTTTGTCGTGGGAGTTCTGTATGCCATATTTGGTTCAATTCCATCATTGGTCGAGTTCAGAATGCTCTTTGATTGTAGGTGAACTATACATCTCAGTAACTACAACTCGCATATGCCAAGGTCTATTTTCCCCCAAGAGCACCCCAAGAGCGCCCCTGGGCAAAATCAACTATACTACAAATGGTTACTTTGCGTAATGGGTTGAGCCGCCCCTGACTGCCCCCCATTACGTTTACCAGGAAATTCCCGAAATCTGAAGAGAGGTTCTGTATTTGGGTTGTTGTAGGTTTTTTCGGGCTATATGGCCATCTTCTAAGGCATTCTCTCCTGACGTTTTACCTGTAACTACGGCAAGCATTTTCGGAGGTAGTGATGTAGTGAGGTTCTGTATTTGTGGTGGTAAGATTAGATCTATTGGGGCCAATGGGGAAACTTGAGAGGCTTGTTCCTCTGTCACTATTACGTATATCAGCATGAAACTTGGCTCAGAGCTAGTCGCCATGTACAACTGCAGACTCTTCCAAGTTCTCATCTTCTGATTTCTTATGATTGAGATCCAAGATACTATGATCTCAATTCTGATAAATGAGTGAGTCAGTGTATGACAAATCTTAAACTGTTTCAATGTTTTATAATCTACTTTAAATGTATGTAAATTATCTCTGTCCATGATTTTTAATGTTCAGCTGGACAATAGGTATGACCATCTAAAACCCTTTTCTCTTCCAGTTTTCAGAACAATACTGAAGTCACTGTGACACCATTATCTTATTTTTCTTTTCCCTGCATGTTTAATTTTTATTTTGTGCAAACTTCAAAAGCTACCATTATGTTTTTTTCCCCATTTATTAGTCCCCTTAATAAATGTGTCACCAGTACATAATGTTTGGATTTCATATGTGTAGAAAAATAAGATTTCTGCTTGCTTGTGGAACCAGTCCTTCAGGTGCCACTGGATATGTCTAAACAATAATAGTTTACACCAAAAGCAATTTCATTAGTGAAATGCCTCACTTTTATAATGACTGCAATGATAAAATGCATAACTACTAGGCATGGTTAGGTACCGTCAGAATCTTTGGAATTTGGAATAAAGTCGGAAAATTTACCTTTTTGAATGATTTCGAAGTTTTTAAGAAAACCGTAAGTCACTTTACCTTTCTGAAGCTTCTCTTGCCATTTTTCTTCTGACTCAGGAAGTGAGTCCGAAGTGACTCAGCATTTGGAGGCAAGCAGCTTGCATGCTGGGATGCTTGCCTCCCAACCAATGAGGGTAGAAGTTTGGGGAGGGGAGGGGCAGGGTTTCGACATAGCAGCCATCGCGCTATATAAAGGGCAGCACATGGTTGAGAGGCTCATTGTGAGCCCGGGAAGGGAAGGGAAAAGAGAAAGGGAAGGGAGGTTGTGAAGGGAGTTTGGAAGAAGAGCAATTGGAAGAGCAGGGCAAGTGGAGAAGGGCTGGGAGTAGGGCTGTTGCCTGCCTGCCTGCTTTGCAGCCGCTTGTATGTTGTTGCTGTTGGGGGGAAGAAGAGCAGGGCAGCTGAGAACCAGGGCAGGGAGAAGGGCTGTTGTGTAATCGCATCCACCATTAATGAAGTGATTCAGAAATTGTGGAGAGTTTTGGTTTTTTTCGGAAAGATTCGGAATTCTTTTCCGAATTGAACCACCAGCTCCCCCTACATCCGAAACTAGTTTTGAACCATTTTTTTTAATCAACCAAGCCTAATAACTACATTAGCAATGTTTAGATACAGCAGCAAAGACCTTGAATTGGATGGAGTAGGTTACTCACTGTGCTGGTACAACTGCACCAGGAGCTCCAATTTTGTTTGCTTTGCATTTAATGTTTGTTATAGTCCCAAGTTTCAGGGACTCTGCAGATAGGTGGCTTCTTTTGGCTGCAATCATAGGGCAAGCCACCTGTCAATTATAGTTAGGTTCCCTGGTCCTGCCCCCTTTGGGTTTTTGGAGGGAATAGGAGCCTTTTTGAGTTCAGTGCTCACAGAGAAGCCTTTCGCACAGGACATAAAACGAAGAGCTCCTGTAGAAAGCTTCGTCTTCTACAACTTGACCGGGGTTATACAGCCCACAGCTTGGCCAGGGATAGACAGCCCCACAGCTTGGCTGGGGAGACATACAGTCCTGCAGCTCCTTTGCTGAGGGACTTCATCCAGCCATCACTGAAACCTGAACTCCTTCTTTTCCCCTGGAAGTCTACAAAGCTCTGCTTGGTAAGGGTCACTCGCGGAAGCCAGACGCAGTTGGTACCGGGTGTAGGGGCTCCACGCCAACAGAGGCAAGTACAGACTGCCCAGATTAGAAGTTAAGGATTTCCCCATTAGTTAGTATACAGTTATGAAGATAGTGCCTGTTCCCAGTGAACAAGATTGCAAGAGCCAATAGACTGTTAAGGAAGCTTTAAAGTACCTGTTTGTTTTCATCAATAAAGAACTTTGTTGGATTTACTTTAAGCAATCTAAAGACTCTGTTTGGGGGAATCTAAGGGCTTTTAATCTGAGGCAGCCCCGGCGTCCTGTTGGGCACACAGAATTTATGTCCTGTCTACAGTCTAATGCACAGGCCCAGGGTACGACAGCACACTCACAGTGGAAGCACACATAATCCAACCAGAAATGTTTCAAACCTGTTTGTATGCTCCAGTTTAGATCCATAACTGACAACTCTGCTGAAATCAGGAGGCAAAATGCACTTTTAAAGTAAAATAAAAGCATTCTTCAGTTCATCGTTCATTATTTCCTGTGGTAGGTTTCACCTACGTTGAGCAGACGTAGGGAAAGCATCAGCCACAAACACGTTGGTGATAGAAATTTCCTAATGCAAGCAAGCCTTTATAGATTCCTGCTTTTTCAAGGCCCGTCTCTAAGGACCATTTGAATCCATATTAATTTCCTTTCTGGCAGTTATGCAGCAGAGTATGAACTGTACTATTTCACTTTTAATCTGTCAGTAATTTAGTAATGTGCAAACTAATTATGCACAGATATTAATGGAATCAGTTTAGGGAGCTATAAAATCAATGTGTTTTCACAGAGCGAGCGACGAAGAACTGCTGTATTATAATCATATGTCAGTTACCGGATAATATTGTGGGATTAAACATGGATGTCATTGAGACGTCAATATAAACACAGTCATCCATCCTTCTCAATGTCACATTCATTAAACTTTTTAAAAATTCCAACCAGAACTTTTCAAAATACCTGTTTATTCTTTGGCACTGCTCCCAACCTTGAAGCAATCCTACTGACAGTTATGTTGGGGGAAGGCAGAGCAACCTACCAAATCCTATCCCTGTGATTTTTCTATGAGAGGGCCTTGAGAAAGTGAGTTTCTTTGGGTTAAGACTCCCAAGGACTCCCAAGTGACTCTTGGACAAGGCCTCTGAATTTGAATCCTCACTCAGTCATGGAAACACATTGGGCTAGCTAGAGAAAATCATAATATCTCAGGCTGCATATACACCAGTGTTTTCTAACCTGTGGGCCACTGACCACAGTAGGCAAGGATGAAAATCTGGTCCGCGAGCCTCCTTCCTCTTTATTTATTTAATTTTTTCCTGCTCCTTTTGCGTTGGCTGCCACTCATTCCCTGTCCCTGACCATGGCATATGTTCTGTATCAGAAACTAGAGCTGATGTGGTCTATCCAATGCAGTTTTCTTAATCAGAACACCAAACTGAATCTAAAGTTGACCAAAAACCAATTCATAATTCTTTTGGTACTAATGTTGAAGACTGGCCCCTGGTCAAAGTGGTCCCCAGTCAAGTAGTTCCTGGTCAAAGTGGTCGCTGGTCAAAGTGGTCAATGGTCAAGTGGTCTATGGTCAAAGTAATCATTGGTCAAGTGGTCCCTGGTCAAAGGGGTCCCCGGTCAAGTAGTTCCTGGTCAAAGTGGTCACTAGTCAAGTGATCCCTGGTCAAGTGGTCCCTGGTAAACAAAAAAACCTACTAATATATGCCAACCAAAAATGCCAGAATCACCATGAATGCTAAGCCAACACTATTATTTTCAACCATTCTTCTTTTCTTCTTCCTGCTGTTACTATTGCTATTGATAACCATTTGTCCAAATTGCTTTCATCATATAACTTTTCCTGGTAACTTTTCAATTAGTCAAGGAAGGAAGGAAGGAAGGAAGGAAGGAAGGAAGGAAGGAAGGAAGGAAAAGAAAGGAAGAAAGACAGAAAGACAGAAAGACAGAAAGAAAGAAAGAAAGAAAGAAAGAAAGACAAAAAGGAAGGAAGCAAGGAAGGGAGGGAGGAAGAGAGACAAAAGGAAGGAAGCAAGGAAGTTTCTCAGAGTCTTTTTCAGAATAAAATGCAAAAATATGTAGCATAAAAGAACACATTCCACCAAGAACACATCACGTGGATGATCAATTCTCTTAAGATTAATATTTGAAAACCAGCCACTCTCATCATCTGCATATCTACATTTGTGTAAATACAGCTAGTCCACAATCTCACTTCATGAACTAAATCAATTTTGACAAGAGAGAGGGAGAAAGCTTTTTCTATGGTATTCTGTAGATTAATATCTTCATACTCTTGGTAACTTGTTGTCATACCAAAGGTGATAACTCTTGTAAGGTTTTCTCCTGACATTAAGTCTAGTCATATCCAACTCTGGGGTGTGGTGCTCATCTCCATTTCTAAGCCGAAGAGCCAGCGTTGTACGTAGATACCTCCAAGGTGACTGCATGGAGTGCTGTTACCTTCCCACGAGACCTATTGATCTACTCACATTTGCATGTTTTCGAACTGCTAGGTTGGCAGAAGGTGGGGTTAACAGTGGGAACTCATGTCGCTTCCCCAGATTCGAACTTGTGACCTTTCAGTCAGCAAATTCCACAGCTCAGCGCAACCAGGGTTCCTAATGGAATAGAGAATCCTTAAAAAGTTGTTTCACTCTGCTGATGTAGTCTCACTCAATGGACATCTCTCTATCTATAAGATTTTATTTTTTCCTTTTATTTCGCATGTCACTACATATATTGTGGGCAAACGGATTCCCCCTTGTAAAAATATAACTGTCATGAAAAGTGTGCACAAAAGCTGGAACCAAAGATGCCCTATTGAGAGTTAACAAGAACCCAGAGCAATGGATGACATGTATAATTTCAGACTCATAAAAAGCCCGTTCCCTTTAGGACAGGGCACATGAAGCTTTCGTGTGTCTCCAAAGGGCTGGTATCGATCCAACTATGAAGCTGTGACAATAACACTGTATGCTATCGACTGTCACTGCAGGGGTCCCCAAATATTATTTATCGAAAAAAGAAAGAACGCCGCCAAGGAAATGCTGCCCCTGTAATCAGTAGTAATTGCCGGGAAGTGAAGCATGGCATTCCCGGTTGACCCCAGCGTGCTGAAACAGCAATGGATTATATTTAACTCTATTAGGATTGACGTTATCAAATTACATAACTGCGTCATAGAACAAGCAACCACCATTCGAATCATTGATTTTCGAGGACTGCTGATCTGTGTTTGGTAGAAGGAGCTCCTGTTAAGCAGCAATGCAATAATGCCAGGACTCTGCACCAGGGAACGATACAAGAAAAGCTTGGGTTAGAACTGTAATTTTCATCAATTTTATTTATTTACTAGCTTGAGGACCCAGTGCTGCCCGAGTTATTTGAGAAAGGCATTGTGTATGTTATTTATATGGCTCGCAGGAAGTTAGTGAAGGTACTGCGAGTCCCATCATCTGTGGTCCATCCTCCTCCAAACTGCACCAGGATGTAAAGTGGGTCATGGTGGCTCTGTGTGCCAAGTTTGGTCTTTATCGGTCTTTGTTGGGGGCCACAGTGGTCTGTGGGAACCGAAGGGTTTGAAAATACTACAAATCCCATCATCCATTGCTCATCCTACCCCAAACCTCACCAGAACATAAAGGGGGTCATGGGGGGGTTATGTTTGCCAAGTTTGGTCTTGATCAGTCATTGGATGAGGATCGCAGTGGTCTTGGGAAGTGAGTGGAGGTACTTCAAGTCCTGTCATCCATGGTCCCCTGTCGTCCAAACTGCAGTAGGATGTAGAGTGGGTCATGGGGGCCTCTGTGTGCCAAGTTTGGTCTTTATCGGTCTTTGTTGGGGACCACAGTGGTCTGTGGGAACCAAAGGGTTTGAAGATACTACAAATCCCATCATACATTGTCCATCCACCAGGATGTAAAGTGCATCATGGGGGTTATGTGTGCCAAGTTTGGTCCAGGTCCGTCGCTCCTGCAAGTCTCTGTGGCCTGTGAAAGTGAGAGTCAATCAGAAAGCTGCCACATACACTTCCGTCCTCCCTTCCTCCCTTCCACCCTTCCACCCTCTGCATACATACATACATACACTCTCTTTTACTAGATAGATAGATAGATAGATAGATAGATATAGATTGGACACCCCCAAAAGGGGATAACACTAGGGAAACAGTTACACTAGGGAAACAGTTGCCACCTTGGGGCAAAATATCTAGATAGGGATGGGGTTGGATATCTTTCCATTTGTTTGTTTGCCTGCAGAATCTACTCCGGGTCACGTCATCAAAGAAATGTGAAAAAATAAGAGCAGAGGATAAAAAATCAAGATATCAAGGCCTCTTCCATTTTTGATTTTTGGATTTAGGGGAGGACTTGAGGACTCATGCAAAATTCAGCAATCTTGGAGACCACCATAAAAATCCCTTTTATAGTTTATTAGTTTTCCTCTCCTGAAAGGCATGGATCAGATCCACAAAATTTATTTATTTATTTCCAGCATTTCTACCCCGCCCTTCTCAACCCCTGAAGGGGGACTCAGCACGGCTTACATCGGCAATGATCCAATGCTGCAATGTACAGACAATATAAACAACTACAACAACAATTTAAAACCATAAATAAATCTTGAGTTAAAAACAGATTAAACATTATTATCAAACCATATAGCCATTTCCAGTCCGATTCATCATCCCAAGTACCGTCATGCCTGCTGTCCGAAAGCCTGGTTCCAGAACCATGACTTAAGCTTCTTCCTAAAAGAGAGGAGGGATGAGGCCAACCTAATCTCGCTAGGGAGCAAGTTCCACAGGCATGGGGCCAACACCGAGAAGGCCCTGTCCCTTGTCCCCACCAAACATGTTTGCAAAGCTGGTGGGATCAAGAGCAGGGCCTCCCTGGACGATCTAAAACTATGAGGTGGAACATAGAGGGAGATACGTTCAGACAGGTAAGCTGGGTTGGAACAGTATAGGGCTTTATAGGCCAAGACCAGCACTTGAAGATAACCTTGAAGACAACATGTGTTCCATTAGTTCAACTTTGATCACCCCGATCTAGATCCTTGTGCAAGCAGAGTCAATAAGGTGGTCATTACACCATGATCTCATTCCACTATGTGGTCCAGATGTGTTATGGGTCCTATATGAAGAATTATCTACTAGTGCACTGTGGGAGCTTTCCTTGTGCAAGGAATGCTCTGTGTGCTGTTCCGGCATGCATTGTTGTAATTCACAAGATGAGTTGAGTGTCTTGTCAGAGATTTAGTTACATCATGGTGAAGTTATGCCTCATAGCCTCTGATGCAGGATTTTGGTCAATGTTCACAATGTCTGAACATATCTCCCTCTATGAACCATCATGGAGCTTATGACCTTCTGGGGAGGCCCTGCTTTCGGTCCCACCTGCTTTGCAAGCACAGTTTGTGGGGGGTGAGAGATAGGGCCTTCTCAGTGGTGGCTCCCCAACTCTGGAACTCTCTCCCCAGTGAGATTAGATCAGCACCCTCCCTCCTGACCTTTAGAAAGAGAACAAAGATATGGTTATGGAACCAAGCTTTTGACTAGTAAAGTAACGGAGTACAAGAAGTAAATATGGAATATGTGTAATCGGCCTCTGGAATGGTCCGGTCTATGAGTTTCAATCATGTGATTTTAATGTTTTATAAGGCATTTTTAATTTTTATACTTCGTATGTAAATGTCCTATTATCTTATGGTGAATTTGTACCATTGTATTTTATGCTTAGTCATATGTTGTTTGACCTATGATTTGGTTTATGTATGTAAGGCATTGAATTTAGCCATTATTTTTTGTAAACCACTTTGAGTCCCCTTAGGGGTGAGAAAAGCATTATATAAATAAATAAATAAATAAATTCTGTGCATAAGGCAGTAGTAAAAGGTAGGCTTGTTTGATAAAAAAAAAAAAGGTTCAAAACTCGTTTTGGATGTAGGGGGCTCTGGTGGTTTGATTCTAAAGTCACTTTCAATTTTCACAGAAAAAAAATGTTCTAAACTTTTTGAAACTTCCAAGACTTCTGAATCCTTTTTTTAATGCTTTGAAACTGTTATTTTCTATTTCATTGGGTGGTCTTTACTTTTAAAGTAGTTGTTTTACTCCTGGAGCAGGGGAAAGCAAGTGAAGGAAATTCATTCCTTCTCTGGTTTAAAACTGGCTTCTCTGGCTTGTGCCAGAAGCAGGAAAAGAAAACGGGAGGAAATTCACCCTTCTCTGGTTTATAACTGGCTTCTCTGGCTTATGCCAGAAGCAGGAAAAGCAAACAGGAGGACATGCACCCTTCTCTGGTTTATAACTGGCTTCTCTAGCTTGAGCCAGAAGCGGGAAAAGCAACTGGGAGGAAATTCACCCTTCTCTGGTTTAAAACTGGCTTCTCTAGCTTGAGCCAGAAGCGGAAAAAGCAACCGGGAGGAAATTCCCGGTTTAAAACTGGCTTCTCTGGCTTGAGCCAAGGCCAGGGAACAGAAGCGGGGGGAAAGCTGAATAATTTCTGACTTACTTCCTGAGTCAGAAAAAAATGGCGAGACTAGCTTTGGAAGGGCACTTCCAGTTTCCTAAAAAAGTTCTAAATTGCTTCAAAAAGGTAATTTTTTCCAACTTTTTTCCGAATAATGAAGATTCCGACTGGACCTAACCATGCCTAGTAAAAGGGCTACCGAGAACATTCCACACTTATGGTGCCAGCACTGAGTCAGTCCTGAGAAAGTTCCTCTGTCTTTATAGGCCTGGATGAAAGCACAAAACGCAGGGAGCATACAACGCCCTTGCTGTTCCAGCTCCACTGGCTGCCGATCTGCTACCGGGCCCAATTCAAGGTGCTGGTGTTGGCCTACAAAGCCCTAAATGGTTCCGGCCCAAAATACCTGTCGGACCGCATCTCGGCCTATGAGCCCACGAGGACTTTGAGATCGTCTGGGGAGGCCCTTCTCTCAATCCCACCTGCCTCCCAGGCACGCCTGGCGGGGACGAGGGATAGGGCCTTCTCGGTGGTGGCCCCCCGGCTGTGGAACACCCTCCCTGTAGACATCAGACAGGCGCCCTCCCTTATGACATTCCGCAAGAGACTAAAGACGTGGTTGTTTGAGAAGGCGTTTGACTAAGTGCTACAACAATTGGCAATGACGATTGGAACGGAACATGGATAACGAGATTGGACTGTGATTCTATGATGAGACGTCGCGAATGATTTAGTGTAATTGTATTATTGATAGTGATGTTGTTATTGTTGTTTGTGATATTGCCTATATTGTGATTTGTTTTTATATGTTGTACACCGCCATGAGTCGCCCTAGGGCTGAGAACGGCGGTCTACAAGTGCAGCAAATAAATAAATAAATAAATAAAAACCATAGTCTCTGCATCAGATATCAAAGCCTAGGCCAATGTATATTGGAGCAGGAAGACTTTATATTAATCAGGTTATTTAAGGTTTAGAATAGCAAGGTGCAAATTCTCTAAAATGGAGTTGAGGTTGGAAGAAGACATAGGCAACAATCCTGATTCCATACTGTGTTTCACTCCCACCCAAAAAGGGAGAAAAAAGTTTATTCTGCTTATTGTTCCTCTCATTAATATGCCACAGAAGTGTGAAAAAATGCCAGACTGTTCTCCAAGTGCAACATTTAGTATATTAATAGTTATCACAGTATCATAATGACAATACAGTTCTAAAACAAGGTAATGTGGAATATAAACAGAGGAGTTCATTCCTTACCGATACCAAAATCTTACTATTCTCTACTTTTTGTTAGCTGCAAATAGTGTTGGTAATGCAAACCAGATCAACAATTGGGTCACATAGTTTACAGAAAACCCACACACAGAGATAGATATCGACATAAAAACTCCAACCATCACCCAAGTCAAAAAAGAAGCACCATTAAAGCCTTGGCAGATGGTGCAAAAAGAATCTGCGAAGCCCACCTCCTCCAAGATGAACTGAACCACCTCAACTGGGCTCTACAGGCCAATGGATACTCCACCTTAGACATCAGAAGAGCTGCAAGACCAAGAACAAGCCACGAGAGTAAAGATGAAGATCCACCCAGAGGAAAAGTGTTCCTGCCATACATCAAGGGAACCACTGACCACATAGGGAAGCTGATGAGGAAACACAACATACAAACTATCTACAGACCCACCAAGAAAATCCAACAAATGCTACGTTCAGCAAAGGACAAGAGGGATCCTCTCACCTCTGCAGGAGTCTACCGTGTACCATGCAGCTGTGGACAAGTCTCCATAGGGACCATCAAACGCAGCAGCATTGCCCAAACACGAATCAAGGAACATGAAAGGCACTGCAGACTCCTTCAACCAGAGAAGTCAGCCATAGCAGAGCACTTGATGAACCAACCTGGACACAGCATATTATTTGAGAACACAGAAATGCTGGACCACTCCAACAACCACCATGTCAGACTACACAGAGAAGCCATTGAAATCCACAAGCATGTGGACAATTTCAGCAGAAAGGAGGAAACCATGAAAATAAACCAAATCTGGCTACCAGTATTAAAAAACCTCTAAAATTACAACAGCAAAACAACAGAGAGGAAACAATCAGTGACAGCTAATCACCTCTCAACTAAAGATTTCCCCAGGCACTAACAAGCCACACCAAAAAACTGCCAGGCCATCAAATGCTAATCAAGGTGGTTAGTTGCAACATTCACACCTAGCTCCAACAGACAAGAGTTCTTTGTTCCACCCTGGTCATTTCATATAAACCCAATTTTCCTAGTTCCAACAGACCTCACTGCCTCTGAGGATGCTTGCCATCGATGCAGGTGGAACGTCAGGAGAGAATGCCTCTAGAACATGGCCATATAGCCCAAAAAACCCTACAACAACCCAGTATTGGTAATGACTGTTCTTGAGTCTTGTATTTTGTTAGTTTGTAAAGAGTTTATTGGAAGGAACATAACCAATACAATGAGGTATATTGAGATGATATTTCCTGATTATCCAAATAAAGATCCAGCTGATATGACAGTAAGTAAAGTAGATTTTCAAAACTCAACATGTGTGGAACAAGGAACACGTGTAGTTATAACCATGTCTTATTAGTAAAAGCTGGGTTTTAATTCATTTCTTTCACAACAACTATGGCTTGCCTAGGTCACATTGTGATTGTAATGCAATGAGAAATAGCTTCACTCCCTTTGGGCGGTAGGCATTGTAAACTTTCAGGCTGAGATCCTATATTAAGAAGATGGAGTTTAATGATCCTCCTTGATGCTGACACACCTTGGCAGTATTAGAGGATGATGTTGACTCCCTGATATTTAATGAATGTCCACAGCAAATATTATTAGCATGCTCCATGCATCCCAGTGAATTAACTATGTATATAGGAGCTATCCAAGGTGCTGAAGCTGTTTGTGGGATAGAATCAGCACCTTGGATAGATTGCTGAAAGTCCTGGCAAAACCTAAAATGTATTCACTGCCCTACTAAAACTACCGGAGCCATTGTTTTGAGGAAAGGTGTGGTACAGCTATATGACCATGTTCTAGAAGCATTCTCTCCTGACGTTTCACCTGCATCTATGGCAGGCATCCTCAGAGGTTGTGAGGTCGGTCGGAAACTAGGAGTATAGTGTCTAGATTCAGAGAAGTCAAACTACCCCTCTATTCTGCCTTGGAATAGACCACACCTGGAATATTGTGTCCAATTCTGGGCAGCACAATTGAAGACAGAAGTTGACAAGCTGGAATGTGTCCAGAGGAGGGTAACTAAGATGATCAAGTGTCTGGAGAACAAGCCCTATGAGGAGCAGCTTAAAGAGCTGGGCATGTTTAGCCTGCAGGAGAGAAGGCTGAGAGGAGACATAATGAGAATCATGTATCAAGATGTGAGGGGAAGTCATAGGGAGGAGGGAGCAAGCTTGTTTTCTGCATCCCTGGAGACTAGGATGTGGAGCAATGGCTTCAAACTACAGAAAGGAGATTCCACCTGAACATGAGGAAGAAATTCCCGACTCTGAAAGTTGTTCAGCAGTGGAACTCTCTGCCCTGGAGTGTGGAGGAGGCTCCTTCTTTGGAGACTTTTAAGCAGAGGCTGGATGGGGTGCTTTGAATATGATTTTCCTGCTTCTTGGCAGGGGTTGGATTGGATGGCCCATGAGGTTTCTGTCAAGTCTATGATTCTATAAAAGCTCTTCAGAGGTGGAACACTCTCTCTGTCCCAGAGTGTGGTGGAAGCTTCTTCTTTGGAGACTTTTAAGCAGAGGCTGGATGGCCATCTATTGGGGGTGCTTTGAATGTGATTTTCCTGCTTCTTGGCAGGGGGTTGGATTGGATGGCCCATGAAGTCTCTTTCAACTCTAGGATTCTATGAAACTTCTAAGTATCTATCCTAGATACTTAGTACAAATAGAAAAGGTTTTTTATGACAAGGGGTGAGTGACATTTTCAAAATGATTTCATTTGTCATTGTTATTGTGTGCCTTCAAGTCATTTCCAACTTATGAAGATCCTAAGAAGAATCAATCACTGAGTTCTCTTGCTAAGATTTGTTCAGGAGAGCTTTGCCATGGCTTTCCTCCAAAGCTGATTGTGCATGGTTTACTTAGGTTTATTTATCGTGTCATCAGCAACCAGACATTTGTATTACATTTTTAACAAAAACAAACAAACAAAACACAGAATTTGCAAGCTTGGTAGTTGATTTAACCAGTATATGGCCACTTGGAGTGCCTCAGGTGTTGCTGCAAGAAGTTCCTCCATTGTGTATATAGCAGGGCTCAGGTTGCATTGCAGCAGGTGGTCTGTGGTTTGCTCTTCTCCACACTCGCATGTCGTGGATTCCACTTTGTGACGCCATTTCTTGAGGTTGGCTCTGCATCTCGTGGTGCCCGAGCGCAGTCTGTTCAGCGCCTTCCAAGTCACCCATTCTTCTGTGTGCCCAGGGGGGAGTCTCTCATTTGGTATCAGCCATTGGTTGAGGTTCTGGGTTTGAGCCTGCCACTTCTGGACTCTCGCTTGCTGAGGTGTTCCAGCGAGTGTCTCTGTAGATCTTAGAAAACTATTTCTTGATTTAAGTCGTTGACGTGCTGGCTGATACCCAAACAAGGGATGGGCTGGAGATGTCTCTGCCTTGGTCCTTTCACTAGTGGCTGCTACTTCCTGGTGGATGTCAGGTGGTGCAATACCAGCTAGACAGTGTAATTTCTCCAGAGGTGTAGGGCGCAGGCACCCTGTGATAATGCGGCATGTCTCATAAAGAGCCACATCCACTGTTTTAGCGTGGTGAGATGTGTTCCACACGGGGCATGCATACTCAGCAGCAGAGTAGCATAGCGCAAGGGCAGATGTCCTCACTGTGTCTGGTTGTGACCCCCAGTTTGTGCCAGTCAGCTTTCGTATGATATTGTTTCTAGCACCCACGTTTTGCTTGATATTCAGGCAGTGCTTCTTGTAGGTAAGAGCATGGTCCAGGGTGACTCCCAGGTATTTGGGTGCGCTGCAATGCTCCAGTAGGATTCCTTTACTTAGGTCAACCATTGGGTTTCCATGACCTAATTTGCAGAATTGTAGATTTCTTCTGACCAAATCTTGCCAAAACAACACATTATCAACAACAACCTATCTTAGCCCTATTAGGCAGAATTACAGTGCTTCTGCTTGCGTCGACAAAGTATGACGAAAGATAGTTTGATGGTTCCAAAGTGAGGTCTTGGAGAATGAATTTTAAAAAGAGACCCGAAGCCTTACAGAATCCTCTTTTTGGGGGGAGAGCGAAGAAGAGGGGTTTCCCCATTTTCAATGGACCACCATGGCATGAATTGCCATTAATATGCCATTTCCTTTTCCTGCTATCACAATATAAAAGACCTTTGCTCTGACCTTTCTATGAAAACATCCTTTGTTTGGAATGAAAGCGACTCACTGTTCGGCCCTTATCTATAGAGCTTAGCCAGCAGATCAAATCCAAAAAAAAGGGGAGGGGGGGGAACAGAATTCATTTACTTTGTATTAAATGAGCTCAGTTAAGAAGTTTCAATTTTGGCAGAAAGGTGTATTAATCACATGGAAAAGAACCAATCTCACTTTTCACAGCTTCTGGTTTGCTTTCAATACAGTTGCACAGTGGAGCTTTTGTTCCTCTTTCTTAAAAAAGCAGAAAAAGAAAGGAAGAAAGAGAGTAGCCCTGTATTTAAATACAGTAAATATAACAAAATGAACCTTCTTAATATTACACTCGAGTTTCTACGGTACAGTATGTCCATAATGACCTCAGTGTTGCATGACAAACTTTACAGCTTTTTCTCTCTTTTTTTGGTTGGGAGAAATCCCCACCCCAAAGGGATCTAAATTAGTTTGGACAGATGGGTTTTATCCCAAGGAAAATCAATGAGTTTTTTGTGAGGTGGTTTAATTTTTTACACAGGCAGCACTTTTGAGATGAAATTAAAATATGGATGAAAAACATATTAAAGTTTCCCTTGGGCTCAGCGATGTTTGCATGTTTACAAGGTGTTAAAGGGATGGTTTAAAAACCAACTCTGTGAGCGATCAATTACAGGCACGGGTCTGATTTACAGACCATCGTGATATATTTTGCAAAAAGTGCTGGCCCTAATGTCTTATAGGTTTTGAACCACTAATTATATTTTAATTCATATGGGCTTAGTAGGATTTTATAAGTGACCATACATATATATATATATACACACACACACACATATACACACACATTCCTTACAAGTAGTGCTGAAGAGGTAAAAATTACGAATAAAAGCATGCCGCCCCATTAAACCACCATGTAGGCATACAAACACAACACCGTTGGCTGGGGTCAACCAGCCAACCTGGTATCCTGACAGCAAAGGGTGTACAAAGCTTGATTTTTGCATACTATTTATTCCAAGAGTGCAGAACTTGTAATGTAGATTCACCTTGCTACTGCTGTAAGGAATCCATTTGATGTATGGCTAGATTGTCAGCAGAAGCTCTGCTTCTGGAAATTAATCTTGAACCAGGTTGTTGTTTATTCATTCAGTCGTTGGAGCCCCCGGTGGCACAGTGGGTTAAACCCCTGTGCCAGCAGGACTGGAGACCGACAGGTCGCAGGTTCAAATCTGGGGAGAGGTGGATGAGCTCCCCCTATCAGCTCCAGCTCCTCATGCGGGGACATGAGAGAAGCCTCCCACAAGGATGATAAAAACATCAAAATCATCCAGGCATCCCCTGGGCAACGTCCTTGCAGACGGCCAATTCTCTCACACCAGAAGTGACTTCTGATATGACAAAAATAATTCAGTCGTTTCCGACTCTTTGTGACCTCGTGGACCAGTTTAAGAAACCCGTTTGAGTGTGAGTTTAAGTCCCCCTACCTGCACCAAAAAACCCTGACTTTCCCCGGGAGTTGTCTACATACTTTCTTAATAAAGATAAGGATGGCATACAGCCACCTCAAAGCCCCTAAAACCATGCCAAAAAAGTTGAAAAACTTGCCTGGCTGCCATAATGGTCATCCTTGCACCTTCCTAGTGTGAGGAAATGACATGCCAGGAGACAAAGTGGAAAGCTCCTCCCCCTGTGTCCTGGTATGTCATTTCCTCACCATTTCAAGGTAAGTTATTACAACTTTTTTGATGTTGTTTTGGGGGAGGGTGCCACCTTGGTTGTTTGGGCATCTGGAGTCCCCCCCCCCAAAAAAAAACACGAGATGGTTGTGTGGATTGAACCTGGGGATTGCATGACATAGTCCCGAGACCAATCTACTCTGGACTCACACCTGGTAAGACTCAGATTTTACCTAAGATCCAGATCTTACCAAGTCTCTAATTAATTCGGCTTTGTTTGGATGCCTCCAGTAAAACCGAGACAGGTCTCAGTTTAAAGGCCTGTCTTGATGGTCCCTAAGATGTTTTTGAAGAAGCTAGGAACAAAATGTTGAGTCAGTAGTGTTATGTTGTTTATTTGTTCCTTTGCTTCCGACTCTTCATGATCTCATGGACCAGCCCACGCCAGAGCTCTCTGTCGGCCGTCACCACCCCCAGCTCCTTCAGAGTCAAGCCAGTCACTTCAAGAATGCCATCTATCCATCTTGCCCTTGGTCGGCCCCTCTTCCTTTTTCCTTCCATTTTCCCGAGCATCATTCCCTTCTCTAAGCTTTCCTGTCTTCTCATGATGTGGCCAAAGTACTTCATCTTTGCCTCTAATATCCTCTGGCGTGGGCTGGTCCATGAGGTCACGAAGAGTCAGAAGCAACTGTACGAATAAACAACATAACACTACTGACTCAACATTTTGTTCCTAGCTTCTTCAAAAACATCTTAGGGACCATCAAGACAGGCCTTTAAACTGAGGCCTGTCTCAGTTTTACTGGAGGCATCCAAACTATGCCTCCAGTAAAACTGAATTAATTAGAAACTTGGTAAGATCAGGATCTTAGGTAAAATCTGAGTCTTACCAGGTGTGGCTCCAGGGTAGATTGGGCTTGGGACTATGTCATGCAATCCCCAGGTCCAATCCACACAACCATCTTGTGGGTTTTTCTTTTTTTGCGAGGGGGGGGGGGACTCCAGAGGCCCAAACAACCAAGGTGGCACCCTTCCCCAAAACAACATCAACAAAGTTGTAATAACTTACCTTGAAATGGTGAGGAAATGGCATGCCAGGAGACAGGGGGAGGAGCTTCCCCCTTTGTCTCCTGGCATGTCATTTCCTCACACTAGGACGGTGCAAGGAGGACCATTACGGCAGCCAGGTGAGTTTTTCGACTGTTTTTGGCATTTTTTTTAGGGGTGTTGAGGTGGCTGTGTGCCATCCTGGTATTTATTGAGATGGCATGTAGACAACTCCCTGGGAAAGTCTGGGGTTTTTTGTGGGGGTAGGAGGACTTAAACTCACACTCAAATGGGTTTCTTAAACCTGCTTCAGTACAGGTTTAAGTTATGTGTGGAGGTGCCCTTGGAATTTATTTATTTCATTTGCCTTTCTCTCAGCTTGAAACCCAAAATATCTCTTTTAAAGTTGTCTTCCTCTAATGCAGAAATGTTCCCTGCATGAACTAGAAAGCCCCCAAATAAGTAACTTTTTGAATCCATTGTTTTGTGTCCTATTCTCAGGATTAACAATAGCCAAGCTCAATGTATCTTCTACCTGACATCCTTCAACTATTTCAAGATGGCCATCATGTCATCTCTCAACCTTCCCTTCATGAGGCTAAATATACCCAGCTCCCTAATTCATTTCTCATTAAGGTTTGGTTTCCAGACCTTTTACCATCCCGATCCCCCTCCTTTGGACTCATTCCAGCTACCAATGATGTCCTTGTTTCTTTGACAAATCGAATACAAATGTCTTCAGATGGATACACAACGACAATATTATATAGGTGGGCACTGCACTAAAGTTTGAGATTTTCAAGGAAAATTAAATGCACGTTGGAGAAAGGAAAGGAGGAGTTGTAAACGGGCGGAGGGACTGGGTAACATTAAACTACTATAATTACTAGCCAGCAGGATATCTTCACTTTGATGTAAAGTATCTCCTGTGTCTCGCAGAGGAAGAAACTTCAAAAGCTTTAATTTCAAGACAATAAAGCCCTGCCTGGATGTATCTAAAGGCAAAACTGCTTTTCAAATGCTTTTTAGCCCAGTAAGACATAAAAGGGAGGGGAGTTGCTGAGACGATGTGTGTGCATCAAGATGCAACCATTTCACATAAATGTGAAATGTTGAAGGATCTGTCTGAGGAACCCAAATTCAGTACCAAGGAAATTCAAACGTCACTCAGCAAATCAATTCTGAAAAGCAATAATGTTGATCTTCTCCTGCACAGATAAATGATTAATGTGCATGGTTTAAAAAGTTTGCATTTAAAAAAGAGAGATAATTTTATAATGTTGCATCAATAAAGGGATAGGAAAGAAATGGGAAAAAATTTAGGATTGGAAACTCAAAGTTAGAATTTGCAAACTTTGCTCCTCCAATTGTTTTGAAGTTCAGCTCCCAGAATTCCTGACCATTGGACAAGCTGTCTGGGACTTCTGGAGTCCAAAACACTTCGAAGACCAAAGTTTGATGCAGTGATTTGGCTGTTGGACTAGGACTTCAAAGTTCAAGACCTAATCCCAAATTATTGATGGGACACATTGAGAAATCTTCATTTGCCAGTCACTCTCTCTCAGCCTGATTTATCTCATAGGTTTGTCAATATCCTGAATTGTTGCACCTAAAACTGGATACAATATTCAATATAGGATCTGATGAGAATTGTAATACTATTATCCTTAGAAGGTCTAATTACCATAAAGGCACCTAATCCCATCTGATCTTGAAAACCAAGCAGGTCAACCCTGAGTAATTTTGGATGGGAGACTGCCAATGAATACCAGGTACTGTGGGTTCTATTTCAGAGAAAGAAACTGGCAGAAACCTCTTCTGAGTATTCCTTGCTTAAGAAAACCCTTTGAAATTCATGAGTGTTATCATAAGTTAACAGGCAACTTGAAAACATGTAGGCCAGTGGTTCTCAACCTGTGGGTCCCCAGATGTTTTGGCTTTCAACTTCCAGAAATCCTAACAGCTGGTAAACTGGCTGGGATTTCTGGGAACTGTAGGGCAAAACACCTGGGTGGTCTATCATTGATGTAGACCACCAAAAGAAGAGTATGGATACTAGCTTCAGATGTGTAGTATGGGGAAAAGTGTGGCCGAATGCAGGCATTGACCCCCTAAACAAAAATCCTGTCCACCAAGTGAAATTTTCAATCAGTTCCAAATTCTCAGCATTGCAGAAAATTAAAACTTTAAAACATTTTAAAATATGCTTTCGGTATCTGAAGAAAATGCGGTAGGCAAAGTGCTCAAGGATATGTGAGTGCAGTGAATGCAAGAGTTGTAAGAGGGGACACTTTACATTATCTCACTCTCGACAAATTCAAGAAATACTTATGAACCATCTAGGACCTTAAGATCGTCTGGGGAGGCCCTGCTCTCATCACCACCTTCGTCACAAGTACATTTGGCAGATATGAGAGACAGGGCCTTCTCGGTGGTGGCCCCTCAGCTGTGGAACGCCCTCCCTATAGATATTAGATTGGCCACCTCCCTTTTAACATTCCGGAAAAAAGTCAAGACATGGCTTTTTGAACAAGCGTTTCCAAATGCAGAATAACTGACATAGGAAAATGGAACGACTAGACAATGGACAACGTTTTTAACAAGGGGACACTATGAATTTATATTTTATTGATTTGTTTAGTTTTTATTATATGTTATGCTGATGCTGATGATCGTGCCATTACTGCTCAAGCAGGGAGCTTTGAGATAGTTGAACAGAAGCTCGCTGAAGCTCTAGGTGCTCTAACTGCCTATTACAGGGAAAACCAGCTGATCCATAATCCGTCTAAAACGCAGACATGTGCCTTTCACCTTAAGAACAGACAAGCATCCCGAGCTCTGTGGATCACCTGGGAAGGAATCCCACTGGAGCATTGCAACGCACCCAAATACCTGGGAGTCACTCTGGACCGCGCTCCAGAGAGTGTTGGAGTCTCACAAAACTACAAATCTCATAATGGAGCCAAGGTAGTTAAAGTAATATCAATCTTATTGATTCTCTCTTTCCCCTTTCTCTTTCATTCAATTCTTTTAGACACCAAATTGGGAAAAAGTGAACATAGGCAAATTATCATTATGGATTTTAGTCTGAACTGCTGAAGAGCTATCCAAGGTCCTACAAGAAGCACTGCCTGAACATCAAGCAAAAAGTAGGTGCTAGAAACAATATCATACGAAAGCTGACTGGCACAACCTGGGGATCACAACAATCTGCCCTTGCGCGATGCTACTCCGCTGCTGAGTATGCATGCCCAGTGTGGAACACATCTCACCACACTAAAACAGTAGATGTGGCTCTTAATGAGACATGCTGCATTATCACGGGGTGTCTGCGCCCTACACCACTGGAGAAATTACACTGCTTAGCCGGTATTGCACCACCTGACATCCGCCGGGAAGTAGCAGCCAATAGTGAAAGGACCAAGGCAGAGACATCTCCAGCTCATCCCCAGTTTGGGTATCAGCCAGCACGTCAATGACTTAAGTCTAGAAATAGTTTTCTAAGACCTACAGAGACACTCGCTGGAACACCCCAGCAAGCGAGAGTCCAAAAGAGAGTCCAAAAGTGGCAGGCTCAAACTCAGAACCTCAATCCATGGCTGATACCAAATGAGAGACTCCCCTCTAGGCACACAGAGGACTGGGTGACTTGGAAGGCGCTGAACAGACTGCGCTCTGGCACCACGAGATGCAGAGCCAACCTCAAGCAATGGGGCCACAAAGTGGAATCCACGACATGCGAGTATGGAGAAGAGCAAACCACAGACCACCTATTATAAAGCAACCTGAGCCCTGCTACATGCACAATGGAGGATCTTCTTGCAGCAACACCAGAGGCACTCCAAGTGGCCAGATACTGGTCAAAGGACATTTAATTAACTATCAAACTCGCAAATTTTGTATTTTGTCTGTCTGTCTGTTTGTTTGTTTGTTTTGTTCTGTTATAAATGTAATACAATTGACTGGTTGCCCTGACATGACAAATAAATAAATTATATGTTATGTATTGTTGAAGGCTTTCATGGCCGGAATCACTGGGTTGTTGTAGGTTTTTTCGGGCTGTATGGCCATGGTCTAGAGGCATTCTCTCCTGACATTTCACCTACACTTAGGCCTAGCTTTTGCCTAGCTCCAACAGGCCTCACTACCTCTGAGGATGCTTGCCAAAGTGCAGGCGAAACGTCAGGAGAGAATGCCTCTAGACCATGGCCATACAGCCCGAAAAAACCTACAACAACCCAATTATATGTTATGATTTTAATTGTATTTATGACATTGTAAGCATTGAATTTTGTCCTGTTAACCACCTTGAGTCGCCTACAGGCAGTAAACAAACAAACAAATAAATAAATTTGAGGATTGAAAGAAAATTTCATAGGAGAGAAGAATACTGATTTGGGGCAATATCTTAATCTCCTCCCCCTCTAGTCAAGGGGTCCCCATGTCCTTCCTTACTGCTTGGTGACTTGGACGATTTGGCTGCTAATATCAGACACTTTATACATGTGTTTGGATCTGATGAAGCTGATTGTTTATTACAGGAAGACAAGAGGGATGCTTATTGTAGGGGTATGAAGGAAAAGGATGGCAACTGTCAAGAACTTCTTTATTCATGGGCCCCTGTTCTATATTCCCCCTTCTGTCAGCTGTTGTTCCAACACTATCATTGGAAGACATTGAGATCAGGGTGACTGCTTCATCCTCTCTCTCTCCCCCTTGTCTTTCTTCTCTGCGATAGCAAACATTAACTACTGGGCTGGCAATTGGACCACCTGCAATGTGTTAGTCATTACAGAGGTCACTGTTACTGAGCATTTTAAGACGGTGAATAGCTTCAGATTAAATTAGGTGTAAAAAGAGTCATTTCCTCTCTGTGATAAACTAAAAACACCTGCGGCGCAGCTCAAGTTTTTACTAGGAGACACACAAAGGCTCTCCCGAACATCTGCCGACTGGAGGGAGGCATTAAAAAAAGACATGGTTTTGCCTAAAAGGACCATTCTGTCAACTATCCTGATAAATGAGGTTGCCAACTTTTCCTTCTTTGGCAGGGCTAATATGGTCCTTGTGGGGCTTGCATGAGAATTGGAAATTTCATACATCCTTCAGCAAATAGAGGGTCTTTCTAGAGCCGTTCCTAATGCCACAACCCCTTAATACAGTTCCTCATGTCGTTGTGACCCCCAACCATAAAATTATTTTTGTTGCTACTTCGTAACTGTCATTTTGCTACTGTTATGAATTGTTATGTAAATATCTGATATGCAGAATGTATTTTCATTCACTGGACCAAATTTGGCACAAATACCCAATACTCCCAAATTTGAGTATTGGTGAGGTTGGGGGGATTGATTTTATCATTTGGGAGTTGTAGTTGCTGGGATTTATAGTTCACCTACTATCAAAGAGCATTCTGAACTCCACCAATAATCCCAAGAAGTGAGAGATTCTGTGTCTGGGGAGAACAAACAGTGGAAGACATTGAACATTTCTTAATTGACTGTCCAGCATATACTGAACTGCGAGACAGATATTTACATCCAATATGATCCAACTGCAGGTCCCCCAACAGAAATGATATTCTGACATCCCTCTTGCAAGGGCAGGAAAGATCCAGCATCATCAGAGTAAGCCTTTTTATTCTGAAAGCTATTAAGAAAAGAGCATATTTCCTGAAAGAAGAACCAGGAAAATAAGATTCTGACTATAAATAGAAGGTCGGCTGCTGTCTTCACCTTGTTGCCTTGTTTTTTTTACTCGTGTTCTATTTTGAAATGATCATATGACTGATCAAATAAATAAATATTATTATTATAACTCCACCAATAATGTAATTGAACCAAACTTGGCACACAGAACTCCCATGACCAACACAAAATACTGAAGAGGTTTGGTGGACCTTGACCTTGTCTTTGGGAGTTGTAGTTCACCTATATCCAGAGAGCACTGTGGACTCAATGATGAATCTGGACCAAACTTGGCATAGATACTCTATATGCCCAGATGTGAACACTGGTAAAGTTTGGGGAAAATAGACCTTGATCTTTGGGAGTTGTAGTTGCTGGGATTTATAGTTCACTTACAATCAAAGAGCATTCTGAACCCAACTAACAATAGAATTGGGCCAAACTTCCCACACAGAACCCCCATGACCAACCGAAAATCATGTGTTTTCTGATGGTCTTTAGCGACCTCTCTGACACCCCCTCACAACCTCACAGGGGTTCCGACCTCCAGGTTTAGAAATGCTGTTCTAGAGCCACTTCATCTTTGGAACTCATTGTCAAAAGTAAATATGTTGTGAACAAATAGGCTAAATATTAGGGTTTAGAATTAATCCAGTTTGACACAATTTACGTGCCATGGCTCAATGCTATGGGATTATTGAGTTGTAATTTTACAAGGTCTTTAACCTTCTCTGCCAAAGAGTGTTGGTGTCTCACAAAACTTCAAATCCCATAATGGAGCCAAGGTAGTTAAAGTAATTTCAATCTCATTTATTCTCTCTTTCCCCTTTCTCTTTCATTCAATTCTTTTAGACACCAAATTGGGAAAAAGTGAACATTGGCAAATTATCATTATGGATTTTAGTCTGACCTGTTAAAAAGCTATCCAAGGTCCTGGAATCTACCCATGGGCCTAAGTCTCTCCAGCTGCCTCTGGCTGTCTATCAGATTCATAAATGGAAACTGCAGGATGTACCTCTCATGAGAAAAGTTCCTTTTGGTGTATTATAGCAACTGGAAGACTGGACTTGATAAAAGAAATGCCTGCATTAATGTGGGAACCACGGAAACTCCCTGGATCATGTCACACAAATTATAAACAGAAAGATCTCTTTCATTGACTCAAACTCCAAACCCTGGGCTGCAAGAACCTTTCACTGTGTGGGACTCAGAACTGTGCCAGGGAACACTTGGGATCCAATCAAGAAAATGTACAAGATGTCAATTGCAATCGTTTACTAGTTTATTACAATTCTACACACCAACTGGTTACAACACTAGCAAACTGATATTCCACAAACTGAAATTCCTGTTAATAACAATAACAGCAGCAGTGATATCAACAATGTTGGTAATAATATTCAAATGAAACCATTATGATCAAAATGTTTGGGGAAAATAGCCTTGTGATCATACGTCCCACCCAGAGGAGGGTGACTAAAATGATCAAGGGTCTGGAGAACAAGTTCTATTTTTTTATCGTGTCATCAGCAACCAGACATTTGTATTACATTTTTAACAAAAAAAACAAACAGACAGACAAAACACAGATTTTGCAAACTTGGTAGTTGATTAAATGTTCTTTGACCAGTATCTGGCCACTTCGAGTGGCTCTGGTGTTACTATAAGAAGGTCCTCCATTGTGCATGTGGCGGGGCTCAGGGTGCATTGCAGCAGATGGTCTGTAGTTTGCTCTTCTCCACACTCGCATGTTGTGGATTCCACTTTGTAGCCCCATTTCTTAAGATTGGCTCTGCATCTCGTGGTGCCAGAGCGCAGTCTGTTCAGCGCCTTCCAAATCGCCCAGTTTTCTCTGTGCCCAGGAGGGAGTCTCTCATTTGGTATCAGCCATTGATTGAGGTTCTGGGTTTAAGCCTGCCACTTTTGGACTGTCACTTGCTGAGGTGTTCCAGCGGGTGTCTCTGTAGATCTTAGAAAACTATTTCTCGATTTAAGTAGTTGACGTGCTGGCTGATACCCAAACAAGGGATGAACTGGAGATGTCACTGCCTTGGTCCTTTCACTATTGGCTGCTACTTCTTGGCAGATGTCAGATGGTGCGATAGCGGCTAGACAAGCCTATGAAGAGTGGTTTAAAGAGCTGGGCATGTTTAGCCTGAAGAAGAGAAGGCTGAGAGGAGACATGATAGCCATGTATAAATACATGAGAGGACGTCATAGGAAGGAGGGAGCAAGCTTGTTTTCTGCTGCCCTGGAGACTAGGACACAGAACAATGGCTTCAAACTACAAGAAAGGAGATTCCATCTGAACATTAGGAAGAACTTCCTGACTGTGAGAGCTGTTCAGCAGTGGAACTCTCTGCCCCGGAGTGTGGTAGAGGCTCTTTCTTTGGAACTTTTTAAACAAAGGCTGGATGGGCATTTGTCGGGGGTGCTTTGAATGCAATTTTCCTGCTTCTTGGCAGAATGGGGATGGACTGGATGGCCCATGAGGTCTCTTCCAACTCTTTGATTCTATGTACACCTTCAAATGTCTTTATACTTCTATAAAACAAGGTGCTAGATTGGCATCCATGTCCTCTTTTTGCTCTTTACAGTGTTTACACTTGTTTATTTTCTCTCTTCTATAGCAGAGCTTTTAACTTGCCACTTGCTTTCCATTAAGGCACTCTATCGGCATTTCATTTTGCAACACAGAGCAGTTACGGCCCATACAGCTTCCCACCACAACTCCTGATTTTGAAAATGTTATAAAATAAAGTGGGCTTACATATCTCGCTGATGAAAATGTGAGCCTGTAAAAAAAGAACGTGTAAATATCCAGAGATGGGTGGTATTTCCTCATTCGTTGCTATTACTAGGATATGCAATCATGGAGTAAGGTTTTTCCCCAAGCTTTCCCACCAATTGGCATTCCTTTCCCTGTTATTTATTTTTCGTATCAGAAGCAAACCAAAGGTACAGTTGTAATGTTTTTTTAAAAAAAAAACACAAAGTTTAAAAACATGGCATTATACTAAATGTCCTTTGACCAGTAGCTGGCCACTTGGAGTGCCTCTGCTGTTGCTGCAAGAAGTTCCTCCACTGTGCATGTGGCAGGGCTCAGGCTGCAATATAATAGGTGGTTTGTGGTTTGCTCTTCTCCACACTCGCATGTTGTGGACTCCACTTTGTGGGCCCGTTTCTTAAGTTTGGCTCTATGTCTCGTGGTGCCAGAGAGCAGTCTGTTCAGTGCCTTCCAAGTCGCCCTGTCTTCTGTGTACCCAGAAGGGAATCTCTCATTCAGTATCAACCATGGCTTGAGGTTCTGGATTTTAGCCTGCCACTTTTGGACTCTTGCTTGCTGAGGTGTTCCTGCAAGTGTCTCTGTAGATCGTAGAAAATTATTCCTTGATTTAAAGCATTGTTGTGCTGGCTGATATCCGAACAGGAGATGGGCCTGAGATGTCATTGCCTTGGTCCTTTTATTATTAGCTGCTACTTCATGGCAGATGTCAGATGGTGCAATATTGGCTAAACAGTATAATTTCTTTAGTAGTGTAGGGCATAGACATCCTGTGATAATGCAACATGTCTCATTAAGAGCCACATCCACTGTTTTAGCGTGGTGAGATGTGTTCCACACTGGGCATGCTGAGCAGCAGAGTAGCAAAGCACAAGGGCAGATGTCTTCACTGTATCTGGTTGTGATTCCCAGGTTGTGGCAGTCAGCTTTCATATGATATTGCTTCTAGCACTCACTTTTTGCTTGATATTCAAGTAGTGCTTCTTGTAGGTCTACTGCAATGCTCTCTACATGGGGTTGCTTTTGAAGTCTGTCTGGAAGCTTCAATTAGTCCAACGGATGGTAGCCAGGTTTCTAACTGGAGCGGCTCTCAGGGAGAATACAATTCCCCTGTTGCGCCAGCTCCACTGGCTGCAAGTCTGCTACCGGGAACAATTCAAAGTGCTGGCTTTAGCCTATAAAGCCCTAAACAGTTCTGGCCCAACTTCCTGTCTGAACGAATCTCCCCTTATGAACCTTTGAGGACTTTAAGATTGTCTGGAGAGGCCCTGCTCTCGGTCCCGCCATAATCACAAGCACGGCTGGCGGGGACGAGAGACAGGGCCTTCTCAGTGGTGGCCCCTCGGTTATGGAACACCCTTCCTAGTGAGATCAGATTGGCTTCTTCACTCCTAGCATTTCGGAAGAAACTTAAGACATGGTTATTTGAGCAGGCATTTGCGAATACTGAGTAACGGACATAAGAACGGAACAATTACATGACGGGATTGGACATTGTTTTAATGAGTATTTATTGAATTATGTTTTATTACAGTGTTATGACTTTATTGATGTTGACGTTGTATATTGTAATTGTGTTCTTGGTGGCATTGAATTTTGCCTTGTAAACCACCTTGAGTCGCCGGAAGGCTGAGAGGGGCGGTATACAAATATAGTAAATAAATAAATAATAAATAGGTCAAAGCACGGTCCAGGGTAGCTCCCAGATATCTTTCCCTGTTAATCTGTCTACAATTGCACTTTCGACAAATTGCAGATGACTGGGAGATATAATATGAGAAACTCAAGGATATACCTGGTATCGATGACTATTTGGCTTTCCCCAGCTCAGCTTCGCTGTTCACCATGTGGTTAGGTATTACGAATATACATCAGCACTCTTTCAGGGATCACATTTGTACACGTTGCAAATTCCACTATCTAGAAAGGAAACAGAGATCAGATTCTCAGCTGGTGTACATTAGCCCAGTTCCACAGGACTGTATCGAACTCAGGTTCTGATGTCAGCTGGGGATTTGCTTCATGGGCGAAACCTCAATGATTTCTTACTTAGGGTTTCCATCGGACGCTTTCCCTCTTCTGTTCTCGTATTCCGCTGAGCCAGCTAGCAGGAACGGCAGGCAACCTCTCCGTTCAGACAGATTTGTTGAAAGGGCTCCAGTGTGAACACAGTGATACTCTGAACACGGCGGAGAGGTCATACATTTGGAGAGAGATTGCCTTTGTTGCAATAAGGAAACTGATTGCTGTGTCTGCACTAGGGCTGCCAGTTCAGGACAGCGCCAGGCCTCAAGGTTTCTGAGCCAAAACCTGAGTCCCAGGGATGCCCCTTGGTGATGTCATAAAGCATTATGCATTAAATACCATCCACAATATTTATTTATTTATTAACTTATTTATATCCCACAAAATCTCCCAAAAGACTCGATGCGGCTTACAATGGTCAAGGCCGCCAACAAACAACAACATACAAATATAACAGTAAAACTCATAAGCAAATAATAAAACATCAAGCAAAACAATAAAATTCTAAAAACAATGACACTATGATGCATTTAAAAACCTAAAGGCCGTGCCAAGTGAATGGATAAAATTTAAAAGTGCTGAACTTGACATGAGGAATGTAGAGGTTTTTGGAGGTAGATGCAATGTGAAGACAATCCTAGTCTCTAATAAAGTGCATTTGGGACATGATGCCGGGAGTTTCCCAATCTGGAAAGGCACACTGGAACAGCCAGGTCTTCAGGCTCTTCCTAAAGATTGCCAACGTTGGGGCTTGTCTGATGTCCTTGGGGAGAGAGTTCCAGAGTTGGGGGACCACCACAGAGAAGGCCCTGTCTCGAGTCCCCACCAAACGCGCTTGCGATGCAGGTGGGATCGTGAGCAGGGCCTCTCCAGATGATCGAAGGGAATGCGTGGGTTCATATATGGAGATGTGGTCCCAAACCGTTTAGGGCTTTGTAGGTGAGCACCTGCACCTTGAATTGGGACTGGAAGATGAACGGCAGCCAATGGAGCTCCTTAAACAGGAGGGTTGACCTCTCTCTGTAAGGTGCGCCAGTTAACAGCCTGGCCTCCGACCGTTGGACCAGTTGGAATTTCCGAGCCGTTTTCAAGGGCAGCCCCACGTAGAGCGCATTGCAGTAGTCCAATCTAGAGGTGACCAAGGCATGGACCACCCCGGCCAGATCAGCCTTTATGAGGTATGGTCGCAGTTGGCGCACGAGTCTCAATTGTGCAAAGCCCTCTCAGCCACCGCCGACGCCTGAGCCTCAAGCGTTGCCACCCTATACCCCGATCCAGTTTACGATCGACCAGGAGGACCTCTGTCTTGTCAGGATTAATCTTCAGCTTGTGCATCCTCATCCAGATAGCCACAGCGGCCACAATCTTTCAGAGGAAGGAACTATTAAGAATGAATGCAATAATGTCTTGAAGCCACCCATAACCGATGAACAGTAGAACAGAGATCTGTACCCTGAAATCTGTGAGGGACTTGAAGGTTTGGGGTTGGATTGGGAGAGGGGACTTGTGATCCTTCCAGACTCCTTAATCTGCTGGGATGGAACTTAAAGAGAAAAGGGATGAATTGACTCTGATGGAACTCAACCACTCACAACAATAACATTAAAAAGAGGGACCAAAATGGCCAAAGGTCTGGAAACCACGCCTGTGCAGGTACAACTGTACCAGGAGCTCCAATTTTATTTGCTTTGCATTGAATGTTTGTTGTAGTTCTAAGTTTCAGGGACTCTGCAGATAGGCAGCTTCTTTTGGCTGCAATCATAGGGCAAGCCACCTGTCAATTATAGTTATGTTCCCTGGTCCCACCCCCTTTTTGGGTTTTGGAGGGAATAGGAGCCAGTTTGGGTTCAGTCCACACAGAGAAGCTTTCCATGCAGGACATAATACCAAGAGCTCCTGCAGAAAGCTTCATCTTCTATGGCTTGGCCTGGAGATATACAGCCTTACAGCTCCTTGCTGAGGGAATCCGGTCCCACAGCACTTCAGCCAGCCATCACAGAAACCTGAACTCCTTTTCCCCTGGAAGTCTACAAAGCTCTGCTTGGTAAGGGTCACTCGCAGAAGCCAGAAGCAGTTGGTACCGAGTGTAGGGGCTCCACACCAACAGAGGCAAAGACAGACTGCCCAGATTAGGATTTCCCCATTAGTTACAGTTATGAAGATAGTGCCTGTTCCCTGTTGACAAGATTGAGAGAGAGCCAATAGACTGTTAAGAAAGCCTTAAAGTACCTGTTTGTTTTCATTAATAAAGAACTTTGTTGAACCTTTGAGCAATCTAAAGACTCTGTTTTAAGGAAATCCAAAGGCCTTTAATCTGAGGCAGCCCCGGTGTCCCGTTGGGCACACAGAATTTATGTCCTGTCTACAGTCTTATGCACAGGCCCAGCGTGCGACAGCATAATGCCAGTTATGGAGCAGCTCATGGAGAACGGTGCTTTTACCCTGGAGAAGAGAAAATGAATCATAGTATGATAGAGTTGATAGAGTAAATTAAAAATATGTAGAAATATACATTAAAACAGATCGCCAGTGCATATTGTCATCCAAATCAGTCCATTGCAGTCTTCACCAGTAAATCAGTCTAATCTGCAAATGTTTGATCCCACAGCCAGGATTTGAATTTCTTCTGGAATGTCAGAAGGGGGGGGGGGATATGATCTCATTAGGATGGGAGTTTCACAGCCAGGGGGTCACAACAGAGAAGACCCTATCTCTCATACCCACCAAACGCGACTGTGATAACGGTGGGACTGAGAGCAGGGCCTCCCTGGATGATCTTAAGATCCTTGGTGGTTCGTAAATTGCCCATTGTACAATGATACTACTCTACTTGAGCCACAAAATCCACTGGCTCCCATCCCATGATGCCAAACTTGCAGTGGTGCAAGTAGAGTAAAACTCAAGGTCAATACCCACCAAACCCTTCCAATATTTTCTGTAGGTCATGTGTGCCAAGGTTGGTTCAATTCCATCACTGGTGGAGTTCAGAATGTTCTTTGATTGTAGGCGAATTATAAATTCCAGCAACTACAACTGCCAAGTGACAAAATCAATCCCCCCAACCCCACGTATCGGGTATTTGTGCCCAGTTTGGTCCAGTGAATGAAAATACATTCTGCATGTCAGATATTTATATTACAATATATAACAGTAGCCAAATAACAGTTATAAAGTAGCAATGAAAATAATGCTATGGTTGGGGGTCACCACACCATGAGGAACTGGATTAAGGGGTCGCAGCACTAGGAAGGTTGAGAAGCACTGCTTTACAAGGTCTTTACTTCCTCTGTCAAAGAGTACTGAGTCCTCCCCAAACTACAACTCCCAGGATTCCACAGCATCCTGGGAGCTGTAGTTAAAGTGGTGTTGAACTGCATTCATTCTACGCTGTAGATCAGTGTTTCTCAACCTGGGGGTTGGGTCCCCTGGGGGATCATGAGGGGGGTATCAGAGGGATCACCAAAGACTATCAGAAAATACAGTATTTTTTGTTCATCATGTGAGATCTGTGTGGGAAGTTTGGCCCAATTCTCTCATTGGTGGGATTCCGAATGCTCTGTGATTGTAGGTGAACTATAAATCCCAGCAACTACAACTCCCAAACATCAGGTCTATTTTCCCCAAAATCCACCAGTGTTCACATTTGGGCATATTTAGTATTTGTGCCAAATTTGGTCCAGAGCCATCATTGTTTGAGTCCACAGTGGTCTCTGGATGTAGGTGAGCTACAACTCCAAAACTCAAGGCCAATGCCCACCAAACCCTTCCAGTATTTTCTGTTGGTTGTGGGAGTTCTGTGTGCCAAGTTTGGTTCAATTATATCGTTGGTGGAGTTCAGAATGCTCTTTGATTGTAGGTGAACTATAAATCCCAGCAACTACAACTCCCAAAGGACAAGATCTATTTTCCCCAAACTCCAACAGTGTTCAAATTTGGGCGTATGGGGTATTTGTGCCAAATTTGGACCAGTGAATAAACATACATCCTGCATATCAGATGTATAGTTTACATTATGATTCAGAACAGTAGCAACATTACAGTTATGAAGTAGCAATGAAAATAATGTTATGGTTGGGGTCACCACAACATGAAGAACTTCATTAAGGGGTCACGGCATTAAGAAGGTTGAGAACCACTGCTGTAGATGCATGCTTAGAACAGAGTCGTTGGGTAGAGGGGAAATTATATTTCCCCCTTCTGAGAATCCTACTTGCATATCTATAATGTTAGCTTCCCACCACAATTAACCGCAGCTCAATTATGTGCGTGCATATGTCAGGTACGCTACAGTCTAATTTAATCTTCATTACGCATTGCCATATTGCAATTATGTATGCTATCGGTGTGTTAACACATATTTAAACCTGTTATTCCTTTGTCACTGATTTACAAAGAGCTACCTGAAAAGAAACAGATGTCATAATTATTAGCTTATTCAGCTCAATTTTAATACCGGAACATTGGAGTAAATTAACAGAGGAACTTGTCGTGGGTTCTGAAATTAATGTAGCGATACCCTTGTGCTAATACTGTGATTCATTATGGATTGTCGATGTGTCTCCCCCTGCCTCCCCATTTGGGGCTGAGTGATAAAATTATATTAATACCGCAGAGGAATGAGTTTAACAAATTTATACACAGGCGGGAAAGAAGAATGGTCCTCCTTGTAAGACGTTGGAGTTTTTGAAAAGAAATCACAGGTAGGTAATTAAAAAGAATTAGTCAAACCTTGCCAAATGTCGTCTATATTAAATTAATTTGTCGGGCTTCATTTCTAATAATTGATCACTCTCGGCAAATTATAAAGCTGTGCCTCACCCATATGAACTGCGATGGCAGGGGCAGGCGCAAAAATCTGGAGCTATGATGAACTATTCAGTGTGGTCCCTGTGGGTTCATATTAATTACGGCTTAACAGTTTGGAAAATTGTGGCAATATTTTATGATTCATGTAATTAAACTCTAAGAAAATGTCACAACTGCTAGTTGCATCTACGGCGATAATTTATATCACATCCGTACATCAAAGGAACCTGGAGCAATGAAATATTCTTAAACACAGAGACAATCAAAGAGCAGGGGGGAAATCTCTTGCTTTCAGTGATCAAAAGTGATTGTGTTACCATTCAACTCTGTTCCCTTCCTGACAGGGCAATGTACCCTGAAAGAAAACCAAGAAGAGGCAATTTTGACTGGTTCAGAGTTAAGTTGTCTACCTCTAAGTCTAGGGATGTTAAGCATGGATGGCCAAAAATACCATCCAAAAACCAAAGACAGAACTACTTGGAAATCTTTCTGGATATTGTTATGATTATGATTGTAGTTATTGCTGTTGTGTGTTTTCAAAGTATGCTGTCGCACCTGGGGGCTATAGATCTTAGTGAAAGAAACATGGACATGGCATCTTTTCCCCAGGAGATTGCTTCTTGCCCTCCTTTAGAGAACTGGAACTCTCAAGGATCAAGACACTATAGATAACTCAAAATAGGCTTTATTGTATTGTCGAAGGCTTTCATGGCTGGAATCACTGGGTTCTTGTGGGTTTTTTCGGGCTATAGGGCCATGTTCTAGAGGCATTTCTCCTGACGTTTCGCCTGCATCTATGACAAGCATCCTCAGAGGTAGTGAGGTCTGTTGGAATTAGGACAATGGGTTTATATATCTGTGGAATGGCTGGGGTGGGGCAAAGAGCTCTTCTCTGCTGGAGCTACGTGTGAATGTTTCAGCTGATCACCTTCATTAGCATTTGAAGGCCTGCCTGAGCCTGGGAAAACCTTTTGTTGAGAGGTGTTAAGATGTGCCTGGTTGTTTCCTCTCTGCTGTTTTGCTGTTGTAATTTTAGAGTTTTTTTAATACTGGTAGCCAGATTTTGTTCATTTTCATGGTTTCCTCCTTTCTGTTGAAATTGTCCACATGCTTGTGGATTTCAATAGCTTCTCTGTGTAGTCTGACATGGTGGTTGTAGGTGTGGTCCAGCATTTCTGTGTTCTCAAATAATATGCTGTGTCCAGGCTGGTTCATCAGGTGCTCTGCTATGGCTGACTTCTCTGGTTGAAGTAGTCTGCAGTGCCTTTCATGTTCCTTGATGCGTGTCTGGGCGCTGCGTTTGGTGGTCCCTATGTAGACTTGTCCACAGCTGCATGGGATACGGTAGACTCCTGCAGAGGTGAGAGGATCCCTCTTGTCCTTTGCTGAACGTAGCATTTGTTGGATTTTCTTGGTGGGTTTGTAGATTGTTTGTATGTTGTGTTTCCTCATCAGCTTCCCAATGTGGTCAGTGGTTCCCTTGATGTATGGCAGGAACATTTTTCCTCTGGGTGGATCTTCATCTTTACTCTCGTGGCTTGTTCTTGGTCTTGCAGCTCTTCTGATGTCTGAGGTGGAGTCTCCATTGGCCTGGAGAGCCCAGTTGAGGTGGTTCAGTTCATCTTGGAGGAGGTGGGGTTCGCAGATTCTTTCTGCACGGTCTGCCAAGGCTTTAATGGTGCTTCTTTTTTTACTTGGGTGATGGTTGGAGTTTTTATGTAGATAAGATATCTATCTATGTGTGTGGGTTTTCTGTAGACGGTGTGACCCAATTGTTGATCTGGTTTGTGGATGATCTGGTTTCTAGATGTCCTAATCATCTCTTTCTCAATGGCTGTGACAGCCTGAACATTCACAACCCCAGTCCAATGACCTAACTTGAAGGCCAAAGTCTTCCCCTTGATGCCGAAGGAGTGGTTTGAAGGTGCTTAAGATTCTGCAAAGTCGTCCAGGGTGAACTGGGCATGAAGAATGAATCTTAAGAGTACAAACTTAAGAATTGGTGATAAGAGATGACTTGACTGATGGCTTTAGAGCCAAGTCTTTCTCACGTCCATCTGCTGAGTTTTTTGATGGTGGAATGAAAAAGAAAGCACTGCCCTCCTCCCCAGGAAGGGGCGGAGCCAAACAATTGGGCTGGGGGAGCAATTCAACAGGTGCAAAACAATATTGATAGAAAGCAGTAGATAGCAAAAAAATTCAACTGTACATTCACATACAAGTGGGGACAGATGCGCCGTCACAAAATTATTTCTGACTTACAGCGATGTTATCATGAGGCTAAGTGTGTGACTTATCCAAAGTAAGAGTTGCAGTCCAACACTCAAAGAACTATGTCACACTGGCTTATTGTGGTAATAATAATAATAATAATAATAATAATAATAATAATATTTTTGTCGTGTTCAGGAGCGACTTTAAAAACCGCAAGTCACTTCTGGTGTGAGAGATTTAGCCGTCTGAAAGACATTGCCCAAGGGACACCCGGATGTTTTGATGTTTTACCACCTGTGTGGGAGGCTTCTCTCAAGTCCCTCTCAAGTCCCCGCATGGGGAGCTTGAGATGACAGAGAGAGCTCATCCACACTCTCCCCAGATTTGAACCTCCAATCTGTCGGTCTTCAGTCCACTGCACCACCGGGGGCTCCTACGTATTACTACTACTTCTACTACGACTACTACTACTAATAATAATGATAATAACAATAATTGATGTTGCAATCCCAGGAAACAACAGGATTGAAGAGAAACAACCGGAAAAGCTGACACGATATGAGTATGTAAAGACCAAAATGCAAAGACTCTGGCACAAGCCAGTAAAGGTGATTGGCACACTGGGTGCATTTAAACACAATCGGCGCTGACAAGATTACCATTTGCCAGCTGCAAAAGGCCACCTTATTGGGATCTGAACGGATCATTCACCAATACATCACATAGTCCTAGACACTTGGGAAGTGTCCGACGTGTGATCCAATACAACAGCCAGCAGAGTGATTTTGTTTGCTGTGGACTCATCTTGTTCTGTTTCAAATACTAGGTAAAGTTCAAATGGCATAGTGGTTTGATCAGGTTTCGAAGCCCCGTTCAGACATGGGAACCCAGCAATGGGATGAGATCTTCTGATCATTTTTGTTTTCTGGAAAATACAGGAGTTTATAGGCTGTAAGGTACCAGATCATGGAAGATAAGCCAGATCAGTACTGGGCAGTGCTTAGTTGGAAGGCCGCTAACAAATACCAGATACGAAAGGTTATAATTCAAAGAATGGGATTGGCAAAACCATCTCTGAATATTGCCTGTCTTTGGGCCTCATCAGACTGGTTGAATTGCCCATTGTACAATGGTCCTACTCTACCTGAGCCACAAAGCCCACTGGCTCTCATCCCATGATGCCAAACTACCTCCTGACGGTGGTGCAAGTAGAGTAGGACTGTCATACTCTGCCAGCACAGCAACACAGGAAGCCAGGTGGTGGGTGATGGGGTAAGGGGAAAGCAAGGCAAAGGGGGGCATGGGGCAACGGGTTCCTCTCACCCCACACTGGGTCCCAACAGATTAGCCACAATGCATGGTGAATCCCATAGGTAATGTGATGAGATCATAAGAAAACTGTAAAATTCAAGTGGTTGCCATAAGTTGACAGGATTCTTGAAGGTATACTTATATAACCTGCAAAGGTCTGTAGGATCAACACTGGTGTGTGTGTGTACCCTCCAAACCTTCTATAGCTACTCAGATCTCAGGAACTGGTCCTTCTTCAGTCAGCAGGATGAAAAGGAAACATCTCATAGTTTTGAAAAGTGTTCATTTGCATTCATTTCATCATAGAGGTACACATATACATCTCATTATGGTATACAAGACCAGGAACAGGTGGAAACATCTATGCCTCCATCGTCCGCAGATGAAATGTCGTTAGTGGGAAACTTCATGATGTTTGGTGTCCTTTCTCTGGACTTTCTTTTAAGGTTCTTCTCAAAACAGTTGTTCTGTCCTCAAGCCATTCCCAAATTATGCCAAGTTAAGGCAAAGCTATCATGAGGTTTCTTGGGTAGATTTGTTCAGAGGCTGAGAGAAGAATGTGACTTGTCCAAGGCTGTCCATTGGGTTTCCCTGACTGAGAAGGGATTCAAGCCCTGATCTCTAGAGCAGTGGTTCTCAACCTGTGGGTTCCCAGGTGTCTTGGCCTACAACTCCCAGAAATCCCAGCCAGTTTACCAGCTGTTGGGATTTCTGGGAGTTGAAGGTTAAAACATCTGGGGACCCACAGGTTGAGAACCACTACTCTAGAATCTTAGTCTGAAGATCAAACCACTACACCATCTTGGCTTTTTGAAGCAGGACACAATTGGCTACAGTAGATGGATAATCTAACACATGTTTTCTGTTGTGCCCTCTGAGATCTTCTACCTCATTGCATATCACATTGTCAACTCAAAATTATTGGATTCCCTCCTCCCACCTTTGTTCTTCTCTGTATTGCAGCTAATGATTTTACGTTGTGGCTGGTTATGACAGTTTCAATATTAATAGAGACAACAGAACAGTAATGCATCCTGACAAATGATGATAAATTGACAATTGTAAGCAATAATAATAATAATAACATACAAAAGACCTCACAAAAATATGCCATCACTTTCCACCAGTCGCTCAGGAGTGACAAGGAGGAAGCGATCGCCGAGACAGCATCCGATCGAATGCATATCACATTTATGATTTAATTCCCTTTCTCGCATCAGTCAAAGCAGATTAATAACCCCAGTCAATGAAAGATGAATTCCTTGGTGCGTTTTCTTCTCAGGAGCTTGTGGTGATTGAAATGGAAAGGCCCAATTAAATCTTTAAACTAGCAATATGTTTTTACACCAGTAACACCTGTAACTTGTTCTGTCTTCCAAAGAGGCCCCCAGTGGTTTCTCATCGTAAAGCAGGACTGACAACTTGTCATGGCAGCTTCCCCGCACTTGCTTGATTAACGCAGACGTTTTCCTTCTTGCAAAAGATTCCCTCCAATCAACCATTTTATTGGTTTAGTCACTAAAGTTTAGTGAATACAAAAACTCATGGAGGACCTGCAAGGTTTATAGGTGGAATATTCTTGCAGAATGAAGATTGGACAGGTTATTTGAAAAGGCTCAGATCTTCATATTACACTATCGTGGCACTATTGTTTTGCTTTAGATGCCATGATCGCAGCCTATACAATCCTGGGAATTGTAGTTTGTAGAGACATGGGAGTCCTCTGGCTGAGAATTATGGGTGTCCTTCCCTGATCTGCCAATCCCAAGATGAAAACATGGTTGTTAAAGTGGAATAATGGGCAGATAATTTTATTGTTAGTTTCAGGATTGCTTGGCTGCAATGTTTGTTGAAGTCTACTAGCAGATGCTCGTTGCTTTAGAATAAATCCATTTTAAGAGAGGAGCCTTTATGGAGAACTTATTCAGTGCACCACATGAGTGTTTTAGGAATGCAAGTCTCAGAAATAGTCACCCTTGCATGCTGTCCAAGCTGAGCTTCTGGGTTGGATGTTTCCCAATTAGAGCTTCTGGGAGTTGAAGTCGAAAACACATGGAGGAGTAAAGTTTGGGAATCACAGAATCTGATGTATCTAGTAGGCTTGTTTGATCAAAACAAATGATTCAAAACTCATTTCTGATGTAAGGGGGCACTGGTGGTTCGATTCTAAAATCAAATCAGATTTTCACAGGAAAAAAAATGTTCAAAACTTTTTGAAACTTCAGAGACTTCCGAACCCTTTCATTAATGGTTGGAAAGTGTTATTTCCTGTTCATTAGGTGGTCTTCCTTTGAAAATGGTTGTTTTACTCCAGGAGCAGGGAAAAACAAGCAGAGGAAATTCCTTCCTTCTCCGGTTTAAAACTGGCTTCTCTGGCTTGAGCCAGAAGCAGGGAAATGCAAAGGGAGGAAATTCAGCCTTTCCCGGTTTAAAACTGGCTTCTCTGGCTTGAGGCAGAAGCGGGGAAAGCAAAGGGAGGAACTACAGCCTTCCCTGGTTTAAAAATGGCTTCTCTGGCTTGAGCCAAGGCCAGGGACCAGAATAATTTCTGACTCACTTCCTGAGCCAGAAGAAAAACGGTGAGACTTGCTTTGCAAGGGCAAAGGGACTTCTGGTTTCCTAAAAAAGTTCAAAATCACATCAAAAAGGATTTTTTTCTGAATTTATTCCGAATTACGAAGATTCTGACTTGACCTAACCATGCCTAGTATCTAGGTGTTGACATTCAATTCAGCAATTGATTGAGTGGAAAGAGACTAACCAACAGGACTGCATCTTTGGTTTTATTAATGGACATTTCTGCCATGGTCTGTACTTTCATGGCATTTTAAAGCCAAATGAATACTTGTGAAGACACGAATCGGAAAAATCGTTAATATTCCCTTCACAGAACCTTCCACAATATGTGCACACTTCAGCTGACTAATGCAGTTTGACACCACTTTAACTACCATAACTCAATGCTATGGAAACCTGGGAGCTGTAGTTTAGTAAGACACCAGCACTTTTTGCCAAAGAAGATCTTGTGCAACGACAAATTCAAGAACTTTATAGGATTTTTTTTTTGTCGTGTCAGGAGCAACTGCTCCTGTTGTGAGAGAATTGGCTGTCTGCAAGGACGTTGCCCAGGGGACGCCTGGATGTTTTTTGATGTTTTATCATCCTTGTGGGAGGCTTCTCTCATGTCCCCACATGAGGAGCTGGAGCTAATAGAGGGAGCTTATCCACCTCTCCCCGGATTTGAACCTGCAACCTGCCGGTCTTCAGTCCTGCCGGCACAGTGCTTTAACCAACCACGCCACCGGATTGAGTGATTGAGGATTGAGTGATGTCAGACTGCATTAATTCTACAGTGAAGATCTGCCCTGAGAAACCATTCCAGTGTTGTGGCATTGACTGCTGCAACAACTGCCTTGCACTTCTGGCCAGTCAATGTTCCATGTGCCTTGACCAATCTGGGAAGGAAAAGAGAATGTGATGCACACTTATCACTTCCTTATCACTTGTTGACAGATGAGTAGCTGTGAACACTCTGGTTTCCATCTTTTTTATGTGTAATGCAATCCCCCAGCAAACTGGATTGTACAGAGGTATCCTGTTCAGGTCACCGTAATTCATGCAGCTGGAATCCTCCCCCTTCTCCCCCTCCCCAAAAGTCCCACAAAACATTTTTCATGCTTCATGAAATGTTGACATAGACCTTGGGTAAATCGGTCCTCTGGGTGCAGTAATGGGAAATCATGACAGAAAGCAACTTGTAGTGTGCAAGAAAGCTTTGGTGTGATGTTTGGTGGGACTGAATTTGCTGAACTACTCCAGAGAACCAAGACAAACAAATACATACTGTGACCATCATATGAGTGTGCATTGTTTTGGTTGGGGACAACAATATTTTCCTCCTTCATCCTCTTCCTGTCAATCCATGTGTTACCAATGCTTACACATTCTTGATACATTAGAGCAAGCTCCTAAATATATTTGCCAGTCCCAGCTGTACAAAAAAGAAAAAATACTTTTTTATACTCATTTAAGTCAATTATTATTATGGGGATAATGTGAAGTTTGGTTTTGATACCCAACGGCTAAGCCTGTTTATTTTGGCATAAGCCAAAATAAATTTAATTATGAATGTGCAAGGACATAACAGCAATATCTTCATTATAACAGACCCCACACCCACAGTGTCACTTATTTATTTATTTATTTATTTCTGGTATTTCTACCCCGTCTCTTCTCAACCCTCCAAGGGGGACTCAGGACGGCTTACATTATTAACAATATGATGCCATTACATAACAATTACAATATTAAAATCACAGTTAAATACAGACAGCAATCATTAAAAACAGTAAATACAATATTAATTAAAACCATAAAACAGTATTGCAACATCATCATTCCAGTCGATATCCAGCTAAAGTGCTATTTATGTCTGTTGTTTGAAAGCCACAATTTTAATTTCTTCCTAAAGACCAGGAGGGATTTTTTTTTGTCGTATCAGGAGAGACTTGAGAAACTGCAAGTCACTTCTGGTGTGAGAGAATTGGCCGTCTGCAAGGACGTTGCCCAGGGGACGCCCGGATGATTTGATGTTTTTATCATCCTTGTGGGAGGCTTCTCTCATGTCCCCGCATGAGGAGCTGGAGCTGGTAGAGGGAGCTCATCTGCCTCTCCCTGGATTTGAACCTGTGACCTGTCGGTCTTCAGTCCTGCCAGCACAGGGGTTGAACCCACTGCACCACCGAGGGCTCCATACCAGGAGGGATGGGGTCGATCTTATCTCATTTGGGAGTGCATTCCATAAGTAAGCACCAAAACCATATAGATGCACTCATTTGGGAGTGCATTCCATAGGTGAGGGGCCACTGCCGAGAAGGCCCTGTCCCTTGTCTCCACCAGGCACATTTGCGATGTTGACAGAAGTGAGAGCAGGGCCTCCCTGGATGATCTTAGATTATGAGGTAGGACATAGAGGCAGATGCGTTCAGACAAGTAAGCTTGGTCAGAACCATATAGAGCTTTATAGGTCAAAACCAGCACTTTGAATTGAGCTCAGAGATGGACCAGCAGCCAGGGAAAATGCTTGAGGATGCTTGCCATAGATGCAGACGAAACGTCAGAAGAGAATGCCTCTAGAACATGGCCATATACCCCCCAAAAACCTACAACAACCCAGTGATTCCGGCCATGAAAGCCTTTGACAGTACTCTTGTCTTTGATCCTAAGGAATGGTAGAAACTTGGGGTAAGGTGGGATAGGAAATTATAACCTTCCCTTAAAAACTGGAGTAGGATAGCGAGCCTTTTGGGCTCAGATAGGGAAAAATTGTCTTGCATCTTCAACTGGGATGACCTTGCTATTTTATAGACATGTGGAAACAGAGAAAATTAGCTGGGACAAACTTTTATAATCCAGGCTTTTCCAAATAAATAGGAGATACGATGATTTGGCATACATTTGAGAGGGAAAAATAATTCTGGTATACACACATATGCCTAATGAGGATCAGCCACAAGCTGCTGGCTAATGCTGTTTATGATATTTTGTATAACAGAGAATCCCTGGGGTTACTTACTGAGAGACAGATTTCATGTGAGGGGGGAAAACACAACAACAAAAATGTAACTTGCTGTAAACAATAGTATTTCAAATCCAGCTGAATCTATCAATATAAAAACAGAAGTTAACCTCATCCTTCCATTACTGTAAACATATTAGATGCTATTTATTGTGATAGCCTGTGTGTGGCCGGAGGAGGAACATTTCCGTGACTCAGAGATCTAAACATCGGATTGCTCCATCCCCATTATTCCAGCCGAAAGGATCCAAAAAGCTAAATATTAATTTGAATAGAAAGGTTAGCAAATTTGCCAATGCTACACATGGAAATCATTGCAATAACATCCATTGCTGCTACAAGTGAAAGCGGTCCAAAACATTTCCAAGGGCAGGTGGGTCCCATTCATGATTTACAGGAAAGTCTGACAGATATCACAAACAATTGTTTCATACAAAGGAGTGGAGGGGGCTACAGATTTTGGAAACCAAAGCAGAGAAGTCATCAAATTGGGATAATAATTGGACTAGCATGTGAATAGGTGTTAGCATGGGAAAACGTCTGGAGGAGAAAAGTTGAAAAGAAACTTACAATATTTCTTTGAATGTTTTCCCTTTGTTTAATAGACAGAAGATGTCCAACATGCATTATTTAGCTGGGACTACATCACAGAATTTTAAATGCTGAAGGGAAAGTAGTCATGGGATATCATCACACACTGGAGGTCCTCTGGGTAAAGGAGAACCTAGGGTCAAAAATGATGGTAGGATTTTAGCCACCGATGGCTGTGGCAGCTCCACAGTGGCAGTGGAAGCTCCACTGGTTGCTAGTCCACTTCTGGGTTAAATACAAAGTGCTGGCCATTACCTATAAAGCCCTAAACGATTCAAGTCCAGACTATTTGTCTGCAGGGTTCCTCAAACTTTTTAAACAGAGGGCCAGGTCACAGTCCCTCAAACTGTGGGAGGGCCAGATTATAATTGGAAAAATACTTGAATGAATTCCTATGCACGCTGCACATATCTTATTTGTAGTGCAAAAACAACTTTAAAACAATACAGTAATTAAAATGAAGAACAATTTTGACAAATTGTATTAAAAAACTCTAAAATTAGAATAGCACAACAACAGAGAGGAAACAAACAAGGAATTCTAATCACTTCTCAACAAAAGATTGCTCCAGGCACTGCCAGGCAATCAAATGCTTATCAAGGTGATCAATTGAAACATTCACACCTAGCTCCAGCAGACAAGAGTCCTTTGTCTCACTCTGGTCATTCCACAGATATATAAACCCTTTTTCCTAGTTCCAACAGACCTCACTACCTCTGAGGATGCTTGTCATAGATGCAGGGGAAACGTCAGGAGAGAATGCCTCTAGACCATGGCCATATAGCCCAAAAAAACCTACAACCCAATTTTGACAAGTGTGGGCCTGCTTTTGGCTAATGAGATAGGACTGTTGTTGTTGTTGTGTGCTTGAGTTATTACAGACTTAGGTTGACCCTGAGCGAGGGCCAGGTAAATGACCTTGGAGGGCCGCATCCGGCCCCCAGGCCTTAGTTTGAGGACCCCTGGTCTAATCACATCTCCCTGAACAGACCATCCCATGCATTGCGGTTTTCAGAAGAGGCCCTCCTCTCAGTCCCACCCCCATCACAAGCTCGGATGGTAGGAACAAGAGAGGCCTTCTCCGTGATTGCTCCCCATCTCTGTAACACCCTCCCCAAAGAAATAAAAATACCCCCCACCCTCCACTCCTTTAATAAACTTCTAAAAATGCACCTAGGTACTTGATGATACATCTTAAAATGTAAATACCTAGGTCAGCAATTTTTAATGTAATGTAACTTAATTCTTGTCGCCTGGGATTGCAACTTTGACAATCCATACTTTGTTTTTTACACGATCGTGAGGTCAGGAGTATTGTGCTCCAAAACTCTGTCAGTCTGAATTTGGAAGTCCCAGAGGAGTTCGATGTTTTTCATTTTTATGTAACTTTTTCTGGCTTGTGATCCCACCAGTTCTTTGTCGCAGGCAGATGGTATTTGTGGCACAAGTTCCAATGCATCATCTGAGCAACGGTGTTGTGCCTCTGCTTGGAGTCTGTCTGCATGATCTTCTTGCAGCAGCTGAGGATGGGATCTATTGTTAAATCTGTTTCCTTGCAGAGTCTACATTTGGGATCTGTCGTCAACTTTTCAATTCTGGCTCTGATGGTTTTTGTTCTAATTGGTTTTTTCTTGGGCTGCCGGAATCAAGCCCTCCGTCTCCTTTTTCAAAGTTATTATTATTATTATTATTATTATTATTATACCGGGGGGCCCCGGTGGCGCAGTGGGTTAAAGCACTGAGCTGCTGAGCTTGTTGATCAAAAGGTCGCAGGTTCGATTCCGGGGAGCAGCATGAGCTTCCGCTGTCAGCCCTAGCTTCTGCCAACCTAGCAGTTCGAAAACATGCAAATGTGAGTAGATCAATAGGTACTGCTCTGGCGGGAAGGTAACGGCACTCCATGCAGTCATGCTGGCCACATGACCTTGGAGGTGTCTACAGACAACGCTGGCTCTTCGGCTTAGAAATGGAGATGAGCACCACATCCCAGAGTCAGACATGACTGGACTTAATGTCAGGGGACTACCTTTACCTTATTATTATTATTATTATTATTATTATTATTATTATTTGAGAAGAGAATTAACGTAGCAACCTTGGCGTCAGAATGAGTTCTGATGAGAGGATGAATAAAAATGGAGACCCATGAAAGACATTGTATGATGATATTGTGCATCATATCTCTGACAATTCTAAACCCATGATTATTATCAATACTCTCCTGTGTTGACTTTGGAGGCATAAATGCGGCCCATGTTTCTATGATCTGAGGCCAGTTTCATCCAAGACTGCATGCATGGATGCTTCAGCACATGAAAGACCCGTAAGGATGTGTGAAAACCCAGCAGGATAAAGAAACTAAGATAAAAATCAGAAATATTCAGAAGACTACAGCACAGAAGTCTTGGGATCGAAGACAGCATGAGGCAATCCGTCTCGTGTTGACATTGCATAATAATTTTTGAGCCACATATGTTTTTAATATTTGAGTCTTAAGATTAACATATGAACTCAACAAAAGCACTGTACTCCCAGCTTAAACCTTGGGTTGTTCACAGCTTGCTGGAAGACCTTGGCTGATGTCAATGGATTCTTAACAACAAAGATTTATGTTAAATTCCCTGGTTATTTAGAAGTAGCCAGTAATTACTTGCACTATCATTAGAAAATGCAAAGGCATTTATCAGTTACCTGGTTTGCCTGGTGGTAGCAGACATCATAAAACAGTATGGTTTTCTGCATCCATGACATAATTAATAATTATTATGAGGCTGGATGATTTACTTTGTTGTAGGGGGATATGAAGAGGCCACTCAATGTAGAGTTGGCTTCCTCACGTAATGTGCAAAGAGGAAATGAGCATCAGTAATCACTGTCAACAGTTTCTTGTAACTAAGAATTGAATCATTTATCTGTCTGCATGTATAAATTATCATCGTTTCCTATTCTAGAAAGTGGTGTAATGGCAATAGCAATTTATAGCATGTATGCATATATAGAGAGAGAGGGGGGGGGGAGATGATGATGATTATTATTTATTTTATTTATTATTATTATTATTATTATTATTATTATTATTATTATTATTATTTATAGGTTTTATATACCAGCCTTCTCACCTCAAACGAGGGACTCAGGTCGGTTTACAACATATATGCAAATACAATAATATACAAAACAACAAAGTGCAACATCATTACAGATTAAAATAGTACAGTAAAAACATCATCATCACATTACCCAAGCCACATCATTAATACCATCATAGTCATAGTCACAGTTCATCATCCTCCTTCCTTGTGGACGAAGGTTATAGATTCAGTCCTCAAATGCCATGTTCCAGAGCCAGGTCTTTATTAGTTTCCTGAAAGTCAGGAGGGAGGGGGCAGATCTAATCTCTAGTGGGAGGGAGTTCCAAAGCCGGGGAGCCACCACCGAGAAGGCCCTGTCCCTCGTCCCCACCAAACGTGATTGCGAGGGTGGTGGGACGGAGAGCAGCCCCCCCCCCGAAGGATTTTAATAGCCTTGATGGTTCATAGGGGAGAATCCATTCGGACAGGTCAACTGGGCTGGAGTCATTTAGGGCTTTATAGGTCAAAACCAGCACTTTGAATTGTGCACCGAAGCTAATTAGCAGCCAGTGGAGCTGGCGTAACAGAGTGGTCATATGGTCTCTGTACCCCGCTCCAGTTAGCAATCTGGCTGCCACTCGTTAGACTAGTTGAAGCTTCCGGGCAGTCTTCAGAGGCAACCCCACATAGAGAGCATTGCAGTAGACTAGATGGGATGTAACCAGAGCGTGGACCACCGTGGCCAAGTCAGACTTCCCAAGGTACGGACGCAGCTGGCGCACAAGCTTTGATGATGATGATGATGATGATGGTGGTGGTGATGATGGTGGTGGTGATGAAAATGGTGGTGTTGATGAAGAAAATGGTGATGATGGTGATGATGATGATGGGAAGAAAACTTAATTGACGCTAATTTTCTGTCGGCTTTAATTTCACACTCTAATATTTTGGGTCATAAAACATTGTCTAAAAATATAAAGGATGGTTGAAGATCAAAAACCTTCAAAGTTTTGGGTAGGAGAATTTCAACAAATATTTCACTGGTTGCACCTACCCTGTAGAATTACTGCAGTCTAATACCACTTTAACTGTCATGGCTCAATACAATCAGATATTGGGAGTTGTAGTTTGGCAAGTCTGAAGAACATACAAGCCTAAATATATTAAGATTGGGAAAACACAAGAAACATTGCAAAAACTGACAGGTTCATTCATCCCATTTCATAGAATCATAGACTCATTGAGTTGGAAGAGACCTCGTGTCCATCCAGTCCAACCCTCTGCCAAGAAGCAGGAAAATCGCATCCAAAACACCCCCGACAGATGGTCATCCATCCTCTGTTTAAAAGCCTCCAAAGGAGGAGTCTCCACCACACTCTGGAACAGAGAGTTCCACTGCTGAACAGCTTTCAAAGTTTATTTACTTATTTGTTTACTATACTTGTATACCGCCTTTCTCAGCCTTATCGGCAACTCAAGGCGGTTTACAACAAGTCAGTACACATAACAACAAAATAAAAATCAAATATTAAAACAGTATAAAACCACAATAGAAGCAATAAAAACCAACATCATTATCATCAGCGTCTCCTAGTTAAAAACGTTGTCCAAGTTCCATTGTCGAGTGATTCCATTTCCTATGTCAGTTACTCTGCATTTGTAAATGCTTGCTCATATAACCATGTCTTAACTTGTCTCTGAAATGTTAATAGTGAGGGAGCTGATCTAATCTCCTTAGGGAGGGCATTCCATAGCTGAGGGGCCACCACAGAAAAGGCCCTGTCTCTTGTCCCCGCCAAATATTATGAAGTTCTCTCTCATGTTCAGGTGGAATCTCCTTTCCTGAAGTTCAGGAATGGCCTGACAGATGAGAGACCTCATGGGCCATCCAGTCCAACCCCCTGCCAAGAAGCAGGAATATTGCATTCAAATCACCCCTGATAGATGGCCATCCAGCCTCTGTTTAAAAGCTTCCAAAGAAGGAGCCTCCACCACGCTCCAGGGCAGAGTTCCACTGCTGAATGGCTCTCACAGTCAGGAAGTTCTTCCTCATGTTCAGATGGAATCTCCTCTCTTGTAGTTTGAAGCCATTGTTCCGCATCCTACTCTCCAGTGCAGCACAAAACAAGCCTGCACCTTCCTCCCTATGACTTCTCCTCACATATTTGTACATGGTCCTCATAATGTCTCCTCTCAGTCTTACCTTTTGAAGTCTAAACCTGTCCAGCTCTTTATGCCGTGCCTCATAGGGCTTGTTCTCCAGACCCTTGATCATTTTAGTTGCCCTCCTCTGGACACATTCCAGCTTGTCAACTTCTCCTTTCAATTACAGTGCCCAGAATTAGACACAATGTGATTCCAGATGTGTTTCCACCAGGGCACAATAGAGGGGTAGCATGACTTCCCTGGATCTAGACACTAGACTCCTATTTATTCAGGCCAAAATCCCATTGGCTTTTTTAGCCACTGCATGACATTGTTGGCTCGTGTTTCACTTGTTGCCTATGAGGACTCCAAAATCCTTTTCACATATACTGCTTTTTCACATGTACTGCTTCTAACCTCCCATCTTTGTCTTAATCTGGATCATGCCCTTCTCTTGTGGAGAGGATTTCTTTTGCTACTAGAAAATAAAACCTACCTCTGAGCTTGAGTCAATATTGGAATTGGACTAGGACGGTTTGAATTCTAACTTGGTCAAGGAAACCCACATCTTAGGCAAGTCAGCCTGATTGAAAAGTCAATGGGGACCTTCTTCTGGACAGATCTTTCCAAGAAAACCCTGTGAGAACGTCACCATAAGTCAAAGTCAACACGAAGAGATGTAACAACAAGAACCTCTCAACTATATTTTGTTGCCTTGAGAACCTAATAACATACCTCTTGTGAACCCCATGGAGAAAGAGTTAAAATGCTCAGATAATTCTGGTGGGGGGGAGGGGGAATTAATGGTGGGAAAGCTGTTCATTTTCAAGAGGAGGGGAAAATGTCAGTGGGAAGAATGCCTCTGTAGGTATTGATTCCGAAACAATCCCGCACATGATAAATGGGAGCACGTTTAGCAGAGAATTCAGTCATGAGAGCTCCGAGATCAATCAGCTTGTCAAGAGGAAGGCTAAATTCAATTTTTTATTTGTACTAAACTCTTATTTGGTGGTAGGCTATCATTCCCTCTGAAAGCAGCCTACATGGGGAACAACCACTGACACCATGGAGAAAAAAATTTTCAACACAGATAAACTTTCAACAACGTATTAGAGACAGAAGGATTTGAGTATTATAGGACCCAACTTATGAAAAACGGACAACTGGGATGACAATTTGGTCTTTTTGTCCATAATGGAACTCCCAGAGAGTTGTTTCAAATTATGGGTGCCTTGAAGCATTTTTTAAAATATTGAAACTGAGATTCAAGATTGCCTAGTTTTGTTGAAGTGCCATTTGCTGAAGTATTGTTTTCTTCAGGGTAAGCCAAGATATGTAATTATCCAGAGTTTGGAAAGTGTTTTAAGAGTTCTGTTAAAATACTCTAAAGGCAACAGATGTCATCTGATCTCGGAAGCTAAGCAGGGCCAGACTTGGTGGGTTCTTGGCTGGAGACTACCAGCGACCTGCCTATCTTCAAGATCGCATCTTGAAGATCATATCTTCCCCTATGAACCAGCACGTACTCTATTTACTTACTTATTTATTTATTTATAGTATTTATTTCTCACCCCACAGGGGACTCAGGGCTGATTACAATGTACATAAACATAAACATGGCAAACATTCATTGCCATAGACACACAACATATATAGACAGACACACAGAGGCTATTTAACATTCCAGCTTCATGAGGGTATTTTGGCCACCAGGGGAGCTGTTGCTTCACCATCCATTTGTGACATCCATGGAGTACTTCCTCATTCTTTTTGCACCTTACTGGAGACTTTATGGCATTGTAAATTAGTTAACTTAGCCTCCCCACATAAGCGGTACCTAAATTTCCTACTTGACAGATGCAACTGTCTTTTGGGCTGCAAAAGTCTACAGCAAGCTACACAAATGGTCGGAAGCTCATTCCAACCTGGGCTGGCTTCGAACTCATGACCTTTCAGTCAGTAGTGATCTTAATTCAGCTGACTCCCAGCCAGCTGCCCCACAGTCCCGGTGCTGTAAGATCATCTGGGGAAGCTCTGCTCCCTCTTCCACCGCCATTTCAAGCATGGCTGGTGGGAATGAGAAAGAGGGCCTTCTCGGTGGTAGCCCCTGGCTCTGGAACTCGCTACCCAAAGAGATCAGATTGGCGCCTACCCTTTCCATTTTTCGTAAGGAGTTCTAAACCAGTTGTTCCATTGTGCATTTGAGTGGGCAGTTCACCAGAGAATTGGATCAATCTAGCCATAGTCCTTTGCTATTTCATTTGCCCTCCCACAAGTCTCGGAGTACGAGGGCCCGACTGTGCAGCAGTTTGAGTGGTTTGTCTACTGCCCAGCGGCTCCCAATATCTCCATCGGCATCATCAGCATCAAAGACCCCAAGTTCCCCTATGCTGTCTTTGGGGCCAGAATGCAATCTGGGAACATGTCCATCCACCGGATGCGAGGGGATGTCGTGGAGCTGCGGATCAAGGATCTACACATGGAGGACTCAATCTGATCTTCTGGTTCACATTTGGTACAACTTACCGACATGCTGATGAACAAGAAAGCTTGTTTTCTCATGAGTAGCCACATCAATGCTACTTAGCTTTGCGAAAGTCTCTTCTTACTATAGCAGCTAGGAAGGACATCTCGGCATCTCCAGCCCCCATTGGCTGCCAGTAATTACTGAGAGTTTTGGAGTGGAAGACCAACAGATCAGGTGAATGGGGAAAAGCAAGACCCGAGATGTCATTAAGAGGGCAGGCATAAAACGTGCCCCATTTACTGTCCCCTGCTAATGTTCACGGAAAAGATTGTGCAATGAGCTGCTATGTGATTCTGTACAAAAGCCAGATGGATTGTTTGGAAACAGAACATTGTCTGTTTATGGATACATTTTAAAAGGCATTATTGTAAGCCTAACGGGAAGACGAATTTGGAATCCCCCCTGTTTTTACTTAAATCGTACTCTGTCCCTGCCGCCGCCTTGATGGCCAACAGTAAACTTGATTTCCTGCAGATGAATTATTAAAATGCTAACTATAAGGCTGACTACATTACAATTTCTCTTCCTTCCAGCAGCTCCTTCAAAGGCACATTTAACAAATTCTACTTTTTGCACCTCTATAGCCCCAGAAGGCTTGGGCACATCACTCATCAGAAATATCAACGTTTGCTGTTTATCAAGACATTTGCCAAAACAGACAAGCAATAAAGAAGGAGCCGAATGTGCACTCAATTACCACCGGAATGAATATCACAAAAATTATTCAGTGTCAGAAATCTCATTTTGTATGATATTTCTATATATTTGAAGGAAAGGGAGCGTTCTTTTTTGTCCATATGAGCAAATTAATATGCTTTGAGTACCCTTGAGCCACAATGGAAAAATGGACCAACAGACTTATTTAGCACCACTACCCAAATCCATTAGACAAATTTCCTTTACAGCCAACACATTGATGAATGAAATGTCCTATGCTAATGTAAGAATAATCAATTTAGAATGCTTATGACAATTAACAAAGCTGGAGATAAGCCTGGGAAGAACCATGCTTTGTCAGTCCTGATTTGGATTAAACTTGCGCTAATGGGATCATTTTTCTTCCAAAAGGTATTCTTTTTGGGGGCCAATGTATCAATTAATATGAATTATGCATGTATAAAAGGACTAATGTCATTAATTAGACAAATTAATTTTATGATGCAGTGAATAGACTAACACTAGATTCTAGGAGATATGCTTCCCATAGTTCACATGTATTTGAAATAAATGAATAGTTTTACATTTGCATAGTTATTACAGACTCAATCAGTGTTAATCTGTCATACACCAGTCGGCAGACTATTTTAACTCCGTGGTACAATGTTTCCAAGTCATACTTCCAGGTACTGGTGTACGCATTGGTATATATGCATTTTAGATTTTCATAGGCAATATTTATTTATTTATTTACGATATTTATAGCCCGCCTTTCTCAGTCATACGGCGACTCAAGGCGGGTTACAGATTGGCACAATTCAATGTCAGGCATTCATAAAAGTGCCATTAAAAACAGTCAACATTACAATATAAAACATAAATAAAAACCGTTAAAGCATATAATCATCGATGTCATCTTGTTAAAAATGTTTCCAGTAACATTGTCTGGCCGTTCCATGTTCATCATTCATAGTTCCTGAAATCAATTTCACTGCATTCTCAAAGAGCCTGACTTTTTTTTCGGAAAGTCAGGAGGGAGGGGGCAATCTGCTATCTCTGGGGAGGGAGTTCCATAGCCAGGGGGCCACCACTGAGAAGGCCCTGTCCTTTGTCTCTGCCAATTGCACATGTGAGGCAGGGGGGATCGAGAGCAGGGATTCCCCAGATGATCTTAAGCTCCTAGATCAGTGGTTCTCAACCTGGGGTCCCCAGATGTTTTTGGCCTACAACTCCCAGAAATCCCAGCTAGTTTACCAGCTGGTAGGATTTCTGGGAGTTGAAGGCCAAAAACATCTGGGGACCCCAGGTTGAGAACCACTGTCCTAGATGGTTCATAGGAGGAGATACGTTCAGACAGGTAAGCTGGACTGGAATCATTTAGGGCTTAATCGGCTAAAGCCAGCACTTTGAATAACATAACTGCATGGATATATTATTATTGTGCTGTTATTAATTTGATTTATATTCCATCTTTCTCTGGACTCACCATTTTAAAAACATTTATAGTTTGGGGAGACACCAGCCTTCTTGGGCAGAAAAGGCTAAAACTTCATAAAACTTCACTTCCCGTGATTCCATAGCATTGAGCCATGTACAACTGCATTTGGACATGAGTAGGGTTGTGCGCAGAACTGTTTTTCTTTATTTCATCCATTCTTTCATTTCTTTCGTTACCTTCGGGAGCACATAATGGGAAGGCCCCTCCCGGTATGAAAATCAGCTCAACACAAAAGCAAGTGGGAACCGATCCCTGCTCCTCACTTGCTTTTCATGAGCACGTGATGCTCCATGCCTACTTGCCTTGGAAAAAGAATGCATGTGTGGTGTGCAGGCCCAGAAAGCGCACATGCCTGCCTGCAGCCGAGCACCACTTCTGGAGTAAGAGAACTTGCCTCCTTACCTTGGAAAGTGTGTATGGAATGCAGGATCAGAAAGAACACACCTGCCTGCAACAGAATGCCTCCTCTGGAGTAAGAGAACTCCTCCTTGCCTTGAAAAGTGTGTATGGCATGCAGGCCCAAAAATCATGCACTTGCCTGCAGCTGAATGTCTCCTCTGGAGGAAGATAACTCCTCCTTGCCTTGGAAAGTGATGTGGCGTGCAGGCCCAGAAAGCATGCATGCCTACCTGCAGCCAAGTGCCTCCTCTGCAGTAAGGTAACTCCTCCTTGCCTTGGAAAGTATGAATGACATGCAGACCCTGAAAGCATGCATGCCTACCTGCAGCCAAGCACCTTCTCTAGAGTAAGAAACAGGTAAGAAACCTCCTTAAAGCATGTGCCTGCCTGCAGCTGAGTGCCTCTCCTCTAGAGTAAAACAGCTAAAATGCCTAAAATGACTGGAAGGGGAGTCTGGGAAGAATTCCACATAATGAGCCAATAGAAAATAAATCTTTCAACACTCCAAAGCGAAAACAAATATTTGCTCTCCCGATTTTGAGAGGCTCCCAAAAAACAGATCGGGACCCCCATTGAAAGCCACAACTCGAAATGGATTAAGGTTTACCCCGAATGTACAACACTACTCTTGGTCATAATCAATACATTGAATTGTGTCCAAAAACAAAGTGGCTGCCATGGAGGTGTTGCAACAAGGGAGTCCTGAATCCAGCAATGTTAGCAATCTGGCTGCGGCTCTTTGGGCCATTTGAAGTTTCAGAGCACTTCTATGCATTTTAGCAATCCAAATAGGATGTAATCCATTTCATGTTTCTTTTCCCCATTATTGCAGAGGAGGGTATTCCCTCTAGGATTCACAGTTTCTTGGTGATCATGTACTGCTTTGCCCAATGTGAACATTTCAACCAGCAAATCACATAATGGTAACATATCAGATTAAGCAAATTTAACAATCAAATCTAGCTAATTATTTTTTCATTATCAAATTAATTTTATATGTAATATTCCAAGTTCTGAGGAGTTATAAAATATGCATTTTCTGCAAGTCTGTCTCCAAGAAATGTGAGCTGCTATCAGGCCCGTAGCCAGGATTTCGTTTCAGGGGGGGGGGGGGGGGGTTGGGGGGGGCTGATTTTTTTCAGGAGGGGGTTTGGGGGGGCTGAATTTTTTTCAGGGGGGGTTGGGGGGCTGAGTTTCGGGGGGGGGGGGGCGAGTCTGAGTGAAAGAGGGTCTAGCCTAGCAAACCTTTTGTATCATTACCCCAATACCCCCATGCATATGGGCTATACTGAGTATGGTGATCAGATCACGATATGAATAAACATAACAGTTTAAATAATGCACCAGTAAGGCCTTTTTGCAAACCACCTTGAGAATTTGGGGGGGGGGGGGTGAAGTCCCTCAAGCCCCCCCCCCCCCCCCCCCGGCTACATGCCTGGCTGCTATGGTTCCTAAGTATTGTCTTCTCCTCAAAAACACATTTCTTTCTTATCTTCACGTAGTGGTTTATTTATTTATCATGTCAGAAGCAAATTGCCGATACTGTTATAATGTATTAAAAATACACAAACAAAGTTGTTGTTTTTGTCATGTCAGGAGCAAATTGAGAAAACTGCAAGTCGCTTTTGGTGTGAAAGAATTGGCTGTCTGCAAGGACGTTGCCCAGGGGACACCCGGATGATTTTTGATGTTTTTATCATCCTTGTGGGAGGCTTCTCTCATGTCCCCGCATGAGGAGCTGGAGTTGATAGAGGGAGCTCATCCACCTCTCCCTGGATTTGAACCTGCGACCTGTTGGTCTTCAGTCCTGCCTGCACAGGGGTTGAACCCACTGCGCCACCAGGGACTCAATTACAAACAAAGTTAAAAACCTGGTATTACTCTAATTTCCTTTGACCAGAAGCTGGCCATTCCAAATTCCTCTGATGTCACTGTACAAAGGTCCTCCATTGTGCATGTAGCCAGGCTCAAACTGCATTGTAGTAAGTGGTCTGTGGTTTGCTCTTCTCCAACTTGCATGTTGTGGACTCCACTTTATAGCACCATTTCTTAAGATTGGCTCTGCATCTCATGGTGCACAGTCTGTTCAGCACCTTTCAAGTTGCCCAGTCTTCTGTGTGCCCAGGAGGGAGTTTCTCTTCCAGTCTCCGCCACTGATTGATTGATGTTCTGGGTGTATTTGGTGGTGTTTCTTGCTCATTATAATAATATGTGAAATATAATTTCTTTTTCCTTCCTCTTCCATAAAATACTGTTTATTTTCTCTAAATACATGCAGTATAACTAGCCTTTCCTTTGAAAAACATACAGGAAAGTACACAAGACAGAAGTACCTTGTTCTTAACACAAGTTCCGTCCAAGTAATTAATAACTCCTGCTCTGCTCTCTTTCCTCACTTTATGTGTGTGTATGTGGACACACGCACATGCACACACGCATATATACATGTGGACAAGTATGAACAGATGTTGTCAACAAATGAGGATATCAACTACATTCATAGCATGGTATATAAATCTGAGTTTACATTAAGCAGCTGGTCACTGCAGCTGGTCTTGAACTTTTTACTTTGAATGTTCACCCAATTGTACCACAAAGAAAAAAAAGGGGGGGGGGCATCAGTCTTCCCAAAGACACAAATTTTCTCCATCTTCATTGAGAAAGATTTCCTGACAAAAAAAGAAACAGCAACAGATGTCTATGTTTCTAAGTGGATTGGCAAAAATCATCACTCCTAAATCTTGGAGTACATCTAAAGTCTCCTTCCCATCAATGGAAGAGATCTTCTTTTGATAAGAGGACTGTTTTCAGAAACAGAAACAAGTATGTTGAAGAACATTGCACTCCACTGCTGCAACAACTCTGTTCTAGGTGGAATGGGAGAGCAACAAGAGATATCAGATTCTGTAGGCCATATTTCCAAAGATGGAACAAGCAAAACACTATTGAGTATTTGTTGCCTCAAGAAAACCCTATGAAATTCATGGGTTGACATAAGTAGTCATTGCGAGGGACTGAGGTCTGTTCTCCTAGCATGCATACCTGACATTTCCATTCCCTTCCTTCCAGTGATCTGAAGTGAGAAGAGAAATTATGCCAAGGGCCCTGCTTCTGATTGTCATATTAAACATCACTGGAGGAAAGAGGTGGAAATGACAGTCGGCTGTTCCCTGATCAACAGAAGAACAGACCTTTGTTGCTCACAGCAGCAGCTGTGTGGTAAAATAGGATTGTGGAAGGATTCTGGGCAGAAGACACTATTTAGCTAAGATACTATTTTGATTGAGAATCTCAGCCAAGTATGTGAGGAGGAGAAGGAGACGGAGACAAAGATGAAGATATGGATGAAGGATAAGGAGAAAGACGAGGAGGGGAAGGACGGGAAGAAGAAGGAGAAGGTGATATGAATAAAGGAAGAGGAGGAGGTGGAGGGGGAGGAGGAGGAAGGGAGAAGGAAGAAAGGGAGGAGATATAGGTGGTGGAGGAGGAGGAGGATATCGATGATGATAATGATCACATCAGTAAATTTTGCATCTTGGTGTGAACTGAGCCATGTCTTTTTACTAATTCAACATGGCTCTTCTCATATTCTTATGAACATCCTTTCCATGCCCCCCTGATGTGAGAGAAGTTGCTGCTAACTGTGAGAGAAATAAGGTTGAACACTGACTATCAGCCTCCTCCCAGTAGACTCAAATCAAGGAAAAGTTTCATGAGAACCACGACTCCTCTTAATGGTCCCCCAACAACAGCAAGGGTATTTCTCTGGGCAGCTAAACCAGGAAATTCCAACTGGATGGTCCCCCATGAGTGAGGGTCTTCCTCCAGGAGCAAACCAAGAATGGGCAACTTGGAAGTCCCTAAACAGACTCAGAAGTGGAGTGAGCAGATTGAAAACAACCTAACTAAATGGCACTATCTAGAAGAATCCTTCACTTTGTGCCACTGTGCAGCAGAAAAAATAACAACTTCACCTCTGTATGCTTGTCCACTATGCCCTGCTTCATGCACAGAGGAAACATTGTTTAAATCTACAGTCAATGTGTTCACTGTTGCCTGTTTTTGGTCTAAAATTATTTAGGCTCTTATGCTTCCTCTATTTTATCAGTTTTATTTATGCAAAGTTTTTGACATGAAATAAATAAATATTATTTATTTATTTATTTATTTCACAGTTTTGTATACCGAGCTTCTCAACCTCGTTGAGGGACTCAGCCCGGTTTACAGCCATAAAAACATATACATTCATTAAAATATCATATATCACAAATTACAAAACAACTTTAAAAACACTAAATATAAAACTACAGTGGTCAGTCATCCTAATAAGATGGATCTATATCCACTTCCATCCAGAGTCCTATGGTGTTGTCCCATTCCTCGAAGGCCTGACTCCACAGCCACGTCTTCACCCATTTCCTAAATGTTAGGATGGATGGGGCGGTTTTGGCCTCCAGAGGGAGAGAGTTCCAGAGTCGTGGGGCCACCACCGAGAAGGCCCTGTCCCTCGTCCCCACCAGCCGCGCTTGCGAGGCTGGTGGGACCGAGAGCAGGGCCTCTCCAGATGATCTTAGTAATCTTGATGGTTCGTAGGGGAGAATACGTTCAGAGAGGTAAACAGGGCCGGAGTCATTTAGGGCGTTATAGGTCAACACCAGCACTTTGAATTGTGCTCGGAAGCTAATTGGCAGCCAGTGGAGCTGGCGTAACAGCGGAGTGGTGTGCTCCCTGTATCCAGCCCCTGTTAGTAATCTGGCTGCCGTGCGTTGGACTTGCTGCAGCTTCCGGGCAGTCTTCAAAGGCAACCCCACGTAGAGAGCGTTGCAGTAATCTAAGCGGGATGTAACCAAAGGGTGTACTACCGTGGCCAAGTCAGCCCTCCCAAGGTACGGACGCAGCTGGCGCACAAGTTTTAATTGTGCGAAAGCTCCCCTGACCACCGCTGAGACCTGGGGTTCCAGGCTCAGCGATGAATCCAGGAGAACTCCCAGACTGCGTACCTGAGCTTTTAGGGGGAGTGTGACCCCATCCAGCACAGGCTGTAACCCCGTACCCTGTTCGGTCTTAGGACTGACCAGGAGTACCTCTGTCTTGTCTGGATTTAGTTTCAATCTGTTGTCCCTCATCCAGTCCGAGACAGCGGCCAAGCACCGGTTCATGACCTGAACAGCCTCCTTAGTGGTAGGTGGAAAAGAGTGATAGAGTTGGACATCATCTGCGTAAAGATAACATTGCACCCCAAAACTCCGGATGATCTCTCCCAGCGGCTTCATGTATATGTTAAACAACACAGGGGACAGTATTGAGCCCTGCGGGACTCCACAGTGCAATGGCCGAGGAGTCGAGCAGGAGTCCCCTAGGGAGCGACCCTCGAGAAAGGACCGGAGCCACTGCAAGGCAGTACCCCCGAGACCCATTCCTGCGAGGCGTCCCAGAAGGATACCGTGGTTGACGGTATCGAAAGCCGAAGAGAGGTCCAGTAGAACCAACAGGGACACACTCCCCCTGTCCAGTTCCCGGCGCAGATCATCAACTAAGGCAACCAAGGCTGTCTCAGTATTCCATTGTATGTTTACGTAAAGGTTTTTCCTCAACATTAAGTCCAGTCATGTCCGACTCTGGGGGTTGGTGCTCATCTCCATTTCTAAGCTGAAGAGTTGGCATTGTCCATAGACACCTCAAAGATCATGTGGCCGGCATGACTGCATGGAGCGCCATTACCTTCCTGCCGGAGTGGTACCTATTGAGCTACTCACATTTGCATGTTTTCGAACTGCTAAGTTGGCAGAAGCTGAAGCTAATAGCGGGAGCTCATGCTGTTCCCCAGATTCAAACCTGCAAACTTTCAGTCAGCAAGTTCAGCAGCTCAGCGGTTTAACCCACTGCGCCACCGGGGACACCATTGTACGTTTACAAACCTTTATTTTCACACGAAGAGCTTCCCCATCCTCAATAGCCTAGAAATCCAAATCTTTTTTTCCACCTTGTCCTGGATCAACAACTCTGCACTTATTTGGTTCTCCATTGCTTTCTGCTTCCTCTGATGATGGGACATTCAGTGATTAAGGTTGTTGTCATAGTAGTTTTTTTCTTACCATCTTCTGCAGACCACATCCTTGAGTGCAACACTAGCCTATCTACACAGTCATATCATGCATTATGAAACTACATTATATTGTGTAGATGGGACGTTTGATATAGCTAGCAAAGCATTGAGCATCCATTTCGCCTTTTGAATGTTTCATTTAGGCCATGCTGTCCTACTGTTTGCAGAGAAATTAAATCTTTGGAGAGTATATTTCTCCTCCAGGCAACTCACGTGACTTCCCACATTTGTCGAGAATTAATATTCTTCAGGACTTTTCTGAGGTATCAAATTATATGGTTGTATTAGGTTAATGGATATATAAAACATTAGAAAGCATGCATGAACTTTCTGGCTTAGGCTGTTTTGTTTTCTTATGGGTTTAGTCAAATTAATATTTTGTTTCAGGCTTAAAAAAACACACACCACACAACCGAAAGAAAACAGAATTGTCATCAACATTTTATCACCTGTTTAATATCTCTAGGGTGTCTCTGCCATTATAGAACGAGGGAAGGTTAAAAGTTATAGGGAATATTTTTATTTAATGTAATGTAGTATGATAAGGGGGGAAAGGAATTAGTTTAAAGGTTGCTTGTCAGTGAGTTATAAGAGGTAATAAGGAGCCTAAATATTCTATAGCAATGCACAAATAGCCTCATAAATAATTTGTACACTCTTTATGCCACAATATGTAAAAACCACTTAAAGAGCCCTTGGTCTGGCATTTCCATTCCATTACAAATAGTTTGGTAGGGCTTATAAAATCAAATACTAATCCCTTTCTAATGAAAAAGGGTATGGTTTTTTTTCCCTTTCTTTAAAAAAGGGATAAAATTATTTTTAAAAATGATTTGTACCAAGTTTTAAAAGTAAAAGCAGCAGTCTCAACAATCCACTTTAAAATGCGGTGAATATTAGGGCTGGGCGGTTTCGTTCGTTAATTTCGTAATTCGTTATTAATTCGTTATTTTTTTTATAACGAAGCGATATTGAACCATTCAGGAGCAACTAAAAAACGAAACGAATTTTTCCAATTCGTTTCGTAATTGTTTCGAAATTGTTTCGAAATTGTTTTGTTATTATTTCGTTATTATTTCGTTATTATTTCCGTATGTCTGGTGCAAGTTTTATAGTCGTTGTTTGTTTTATCAGTGATAAAAAAAATAAATTATCACACCAACAGTCAACAGCAGAGGGAGAGGGAAGCTTCAGAAGTTCCCCCTGTCCCATTTGGAGGGTTTTTTAGCGTATTGCACAATTGAGTCCGCCATTAACGAATCGATTCGTAATTGTTTTGTAATTGTTTCGTAATTTCTGAAATTTCGTAAATATCAAACTTTTTAAAAGAAAAATTTCGGAATTCTTTTAAAAAACGAAACGCAAAAACCCCCTAAAAACGAATCGAATTTAGAAACAAATTTTTCCGTGGTTGGACAGCCCTAGTGAATATCCATTTCGATGTTATGTACTATTGCTCTTTTGCACACATGATTTATAATGAGATTCCATCTTGCCCCACTAAAACAACTTTCTTTGCAAAGAGGATGGCTTCCTTTTTACTTGGATTGGTGTTCTCCTTAGAAGTGCCAAGTCTAGCAAGATATTTCTATCTCTTTTTTTGCAAAATTGTTTTCATACTATTGGGTTCCATCCCTGACTGCTCTTTGAATATTTTTGCAATGTGATATCTGTTGTAGTTCAGCGTGTTGGTCGAGTTGCTACTCCTGGTAACAGGGAAAACAGGTCTACTTTGGAATCGGAGGGAGAACAGCAGCATCAGCGCATTAGGGAAATCATTATGGCTCCAAGTGATACTGACACGTTTCCAGGCTTCTCCGATTGTGAGATGGGGGATGGGGAAGTGAGCAGAGGTGTAAAAACCCAGAGCCAGAGTCAGAGTCTGAGGGGGAATTACAAAGGAAATGTATTCGGGAAATACTTTGTGCACCAACAGAGGATGAAGATTTCCTTGGGTTTGAAAGGAGTTCTGGGTCTGGGAGTGATATGGTAGAGGAGGAGGAATTATATTGGACCCATGTGCAACAAATAAGGGACATCTGTAACCAACCCACCTCTAGTGAGGAATTTGAGGGGTTCACTGGGGATTGGCAGCCAGGGGACTCTTGGCTGGATCTGAACCCTTACAATCGTTGGCAGAGGTGGAGGGATAGGCACTCAGCTGCAGGTTTGGGGGGAGCTGAGAGTGATGACGAGAGGGTGGGGAGCTCATCAAGCTCTGAGGAAGAACTTTGAATTAAAAGTGGGTTCAGTTTGGACTATACTTCGCAGAAGGCAAAGTGTCTTTATAGGACATAATTCTTTGTGCTGCCAATTTTCAACCTTGGGTCCTGGGCTACAGCTTCGTGTGTTCCTGAACTCCTGTTTCCTCGGTGATTCCAGCGTTCCAGCCTTTGTTTATCAGCGGATTGACCTTGGACCGATTTGACTATGCTTTTGGCTTTTCTGGACTTTGAACTCTATCTTTGTGACTGAAACATTTCTTAGTTTTGAAACCACGTTTTCCAGCTTCTGTGACTGGGTTTTTGTACCATTTTGATTTTCAAGCAGTTTGCTTAAAGTTTTATTTAACCCGGATTATAAGGCAGCACTATAATCCGGATTATATTTTTGTTTCTGGAAACAACTTCTTTTTGATGCCAAATCACTCCTGAGACCCTTAACACTGAAGTTAAGTGCTTTGTGGGTCCATTTTCATGTAATAAAGCTGTGTTTGAACCTTTATTCTGTGTCTGGCGTTGTTTAAGGCTTCTGGGTCCTGACAGATATCTGTGAGGGATGAGGTAATTTCCTCTTTAAAGGTATTTTGATTGCCCTGGCTTTATTGCCCTGGTTTGGCCATGTGGTCATTCTCCATTTTGGCCTGTCTCTTCCTTTGTCTTATTTGAGTAAGGACACATCTTGCCTTTCTCCAGGCAAGATGTAATTGAATGGATGTTTTCTTATTTTTATCTTCTCCTATCTTTCCTAGAAGATACGAGGGTTGAATGAAAAGTAATGCCTTCACCTTCGTTACTTGGGTTTGGGTGGGAATATTTTAATAAATCAAACACAGAAATAATCCTTAGAATGTGCTCTTTAATGCCACAATTCACTTCTCCACATAATCACCAGACAATTGGATACATTTCTTCCAACGATGAACAAGTTTTCTGAAGCAATCACGGAAGAAGTCTGTGCGCTTTCATTTCAGGTGTCAGCATCCTGGGGACCCATCGTGCACAGATCTTCCAGTAGCTAAGCAAAGCAATAATGTGACCCACACATTCTTGTGAAATGCTGATTATGCTTGAAATTTCTCTCTGAGTGATACGACGATCATCCTGAAACAATCTGTCAACCGTTTGCTTGTGAAACTCGGTGGTTGCTGTCACAGGACGTCCAAGTCTTTGTTTGTCATGCAAGTCAGATGATCCCACCTCAACATCTTTAAACTTATTTGCCCAGTGATGCACAGTACTCACATCAACACAATCACCATAAACAGCTTGAATTCTCTGATGAATCTCCTTTGGGGTGAAACCTTCCGCTGTCAAGAATTCAATGACTGCACATTGCTTAAGTCGCATTAACCGATCGTCTGCGCAGAGTTCCATGCTTTGCACTTTAACAACACAACCATTCAATGCTAAGTCTTCCTGCCAAAATGGAACTGTAGAGGAGGGTCTACTGAACAAGCCAGTACCTGCCGCATACCAGTACTGCCATCTGTTGAGGAGTTAGGAAGGTGGAGGCATTACTTTTCATTCAACTCTCGTAGCTCAGTGAAGCTAGTAAGCTCCAAGAACCATTTCTATCCAGAATGGATTTCTTTTGACTTTAATAAACATACATTTTAGAACCTATGAAGTTGTGGTTCCTGCACTCCTGTTCCATCCTGTTCAATGGAGACTAATCCTTGCTAAGCTTCTGCTGGTTATGAACTGTGCTTCTGGCACTCTGTTATTTTTTTGGAATCACCCCCAAGTGACAGTTATTTTTTGAGCCTAACAGCTCTAATTCCCCTCACATACCCTCCCTCTGTCTTGATTTGAGGACAGTCTCTGTCCTCTGCAATCCCGTTTTTTCCATTGCTTTTAAAATGTTCCAGTTTCTCCTCCTCTTCCCACCGTCTTCCTTTGTTCTCAGCTTACTGAATAGTTACTAGTCAGTACTTGGATGGGAAACCACCAATGGATTCCAGATACTTTAGGCTATATTTCATAGGAAGGCAAAACCACCTCTGTTTAGTATTCCTTGCCTAAGAAAACCCTATGAAATTTATAGGTTTGCCTTAAGTCAACAGGTGACTTGAAGGCGCACACACACATATTCGTTGCTGCCTTGCTGCCTAGTTCTTGAGAGGCATTCATGACTTTTGAAGTTGTTTCAGGAATTATTCTGCCAGAAATGGGGGGGGGGGGGGGGAGTTGCAGTAAAAAATATATTTCTATGTGTATTTCTGTTTTTCTACAAAACATACTGCTTCCTGTACCAGAAACATGTTTTACAAATTTAAGAAGTGTTTGATAAAAACTACATGTGAAAGAATCTGCAAAGTGCAAAGAATTGGAATGGCAATTCCCGATTATTTCAACTTTGCTTATGGGAATCAAAAGGTATGGCCACCTTTTCTCAATTGTGCAGGGAAACCAATTAATAAGTTCTGAATTTATTTATTTGTTTATTTATTTATGATATTTCTATCCCGCCTTTCTCAAACCCGAAGGTGACTCAAGGCGGCTTACAACCAGGCAGCCATTTGATGACTTAACAATATACACTTAAAATCACATTTAAAACATACAATAAGTACATACAATAAAACCTTTGAAAAACATATTTATTTATTTATTTCATATCAAAAGCATTGTATAAATTAGTATAAAACTGATAAAAATAGAAGGAGCGCAGGTGGCTAAATATCTTTTGACCAAAAACAGGCTACAGCAATGGCATTGTCTGTAGCCTCCAACAGTTCTTCCTCTACATGTGGCAGGGCATAGTTGACAAGCATACAGATGCAGAGTTGTCTGTTCTGCTCCACAGTCACACAAGGTGTGGGATTCTTTTAGGTCGTGCCATTTTGCCAGGTTGTCTTTTGATCTGCCAGCCCACTCCACTTCTGAGTCTGTTCAGGAACTTCCAAGTTGACCATTCTTGGTTTGCCTCTGGAGGAAGACCCTCATTGGGGGGGGGGGGGGGCATCCAGTTGGGAAACTAGAGCTGATGTGGTCTATTCAATGCATTTAGCAGCCAAATCCTCTGAATTTGCCAGAATCCAGGACACCAAAATGTTATAGTGCACACTTCTACCATTACACTTCCATATAATGCAGTTAGACTGAACTCTACGAGGGTTGAATGAAAAGTAATGCCTCCACCTTTGTAACTCCTCAGCAAATGATAGTACTGGTATGTGGCAGGAACTGGCTTGTTCAGTAGACTCTCCTCTACAGTTCCATTTTGGCAGGAAGCCTTAACATTGAATGGTTGTGTTGTTAAAGTGCAAAGTATGGAACCCTGCACAGACGGTCAGTCAATGCGACTTAAGCAACATGCAGTCATTGAATTCTTGACAGCAGAAGGTGTCACCCCAAAGGAGAGTCAGCAGAGAATGCAAGCTGTTTATGGTGATGGTGTTGACGTGAGTACTGTGCGTCATTGGGTGAGTAAGTTTAAAGATGTTGAGGTGGGAATATCTGACTTGCATGACAAACAAACAGTTGGACATCCTGTGACAGCAACCACCGACTTTCACAAGCAAAAGGTTGACAGATTGATTCAGGATGATTGTTGTATCACTCAGAGAGAAATTTCAAGCATAATTGGCATTTCACAACAACATGTGGGTCACATTATTGCCTTACTTGGCTATCGGAAGATCTGTGCACGATGGGTACCCAGGATGCGGACGATTGAAATGAAAGCACACAGACGTGAAACTTCATAGACTGGATCTCACCATCATAAGACATCCTCCATACATTCCAGATTTAGCACCATCTGACTTCCATCTGTTCCCGATAATGAGAGAAGATCTGCGGGGACATCATTATGCTTCTGATGAAGACGTTGAGAGAACTGTGAGATGCTGGTTGCGGAAACAGAGTGTCAACTTCTTCCATGATGGCTTCAGAAAACTTGTGCATCATTGGCAGAAATGTATCCAATTGTCTGGACACACTATTCACTGGAAAAGTGACTAGTGATAGTTAAAGAGCACATTCTAAGGATTATTTATGCGTTTGATTTATTAAAATATTCCCATCCAAACCAAGTAACAAAGGTGGAGGCATTACTTCTCATTCAACCCTTGTATTATATGGAATGTAGACTCAAATAATCCTATTCAGCGCAGTTAAACTGCATTCTGCAAGTACTGAGTAGATAACAGGAGGACTCTAAGGTCTCTCATTCATAAAGTTGCCATGAGTCAAAGTCTGCTTGATTACCGTTAACAGTGAATTAATATACATCCCATCCCTATTTGAGATGTAATAATAGAATGGTGGGAGATGTCAGCATGACCTGACTTGGAGGGCAAGGATTCCTCCAAAACATTCCTTTATATTTATATAAACAATCTATATTGGAAGACAGTAGGTAGAGAATGGAGAAAATACCTTGTGGATGGAATTAACCAACATGGTTCAATAATGTCTTTGGAAAGATGAACAGAGTTGGAGTTTTTTGACTACCAAGGAAAGAGTCTTCTAATTTCCCAACAGGGCTATCTGAACACCATTCTGGATGGAAAATGTAAGGTGTAGCATAACACCTAAAGAAACATGAACCCAAAGTCAGTGGAAAGTCATAATAAGGGCAGTATTTCTCCATTAAGAATAAGTTTATTTCAGGTGAACATTTCTTCAATTGCAGATTTACTGTATATTACATACTAATGTTTATATAATATACGGTAATTGCCAAGAGACGTGCTGAAAAAATGTTATTAGTATTATTTACTTCCCAGAATCCAGCTAGGGAAATCAAAATATAACATGCATTTTTAATATTTTTTCACAGGACAATGAGTCTCTTATTACTTCGCTTCTAGAGATTGGAAAAAAAATTAAGGCATTTAACTCAAAACAGTAGAAGCAGTTATGTGGCTTGTATTTCATGGGCCAACCTCAGATTGACTTATGGTGTCTTAAAATACCTTTCTCGAAGCAGCAAACAAGTCTAACTACTACTTAGACTCTGTAGTAGAAGGGGAACGCTAGGCCATCCAAGCATTTTCACTGAAGGCCAAGAAACACTCCTGAAATTATGCCTGGCTAGATGTTTTTGTGTGCTCTTCCTCATGAATAACTTTTGCCATCTTGACTGTACTCTGATGTTCTGTTTTCCATCTGTAAACATTTGAGAGCCGCTGTGGTGTAGGCTTGAACACTGGACTGTGATACTGGAGACCATGTTTCAAATCCTTGCCTTCTAGATAAATCCATTGGATGGCCTTTGGCAGGTCAGACTCTATCTAACTTGGAGGAACTCAAAGGCAAACCTACCAAGAAAACCCCACAATTGTTACTATGTTGTTTTCAAGTTCACACGTGCTCAGTGAGTGATTCTGGAGGCAGCTGCTCACCTTGCCTGTTGTATGTAAGCACATGTGGCTAATCCAGATTATCAGCTTTGAACTGGATTATATGGCAGTGAAGACTAATGTAATCCAGTTCTAAGCAGATATTCTGGATTTTATCTGGCAGTATAGACAGGGCCTGCATCTACTCTAGGTGTAATGTTTTGGAATGGTTTACTCCTGAGGTGCCTGGATAAACCATGTGGAGTCCACACTTATTAATGTGGAAGCACACCAAAGCTGGTCTACTAGGCCAACATCACATCTACCCAGCAGTCATACTGACAATGCCATTTCAGGTAGGAGTCCCCAACAATGTCCACCAGGTGTGATGTCACCAGGAAGGCTCTGATGAAACAATAACAAGTCTTCTTGATGTGTGGACACTGGATCCAGCACAATGCAGCCAGGGCCATAGCCAGAAAAAAAATTCAGGGAGGGTTGAAAATTTCAGGGGGGGGGGAGTTTTGAAAATTTGGGGGGGGTTGAAAATTTGGGGGGGGGGGGAGTTGAAACCTGCCTCTTAGCTCACGCTGAAGCAAAGAGCACAGCAGGGACAGAGCAGCCTTCAATAGCCTGCAGCTCCGCCCCTGTCAACTACCTCCACCAAGTCTGGCCTCCTTAATGAGAGCATTCATTAAGGACACCCAACTTGGTTGCTTCACTACATTGGCTATTGCTGCAAGTAATGACAGTGTGAATAAATTGTCAATATTTGCTTGAGATAGTGCTTGCAGTTCTGGAGGGACTCTTAATTTTTTGCATCTCATAGACTTAGCATGGGGATTTGGTTAACCAGTTAAAATTCATGAGTAAAACAGGTTTATTTTTTAACCTGAAAAGTTTGGGGGGGGGGGGTTGAACCCCTAAAAAAAAACCCTCGCTACAGACCTGAATGCAGCTGTCCATATGTTAAATACATCAGGGATCACTGGCACTCCAGAACAGGAATAACCCTCTGACTTCAAAACACCACACGTTGAGTAGGGAAACAATTCTTTTTTATTGAAGATAAGTAAAAGCAGCAAAGTAAAAAAAAAACCACTTTAAGAGAATAGGTAAATCCAATTAGGTAGGAAGATAAGCAGGAACAAAGTATTCCAAGGTAGGATTCAGCAAAGTTCAAAACAAAGTCCAGGCTTCTCTAATAAAATCCAAAGACCCAGGAAAACGTTGATCCAAAGCATGAGTATATAATCACAAGAGACAAAGAGTCAAACCATAAACAAGAAATCCTTAAAGATGAATCTTCCAAGCAAGGCTTCCATAAGACAAGAGCAAGAACTTAGCAGGATTCTAAAACGATGCTTCATCAGACTATATTTCCCATGCATGGAACTTTATATCCCCTTGTTAAGCCATTACAAGCACTCAGAAATTGGTTTCATTTTCCCTGAATGCCTCTCATCCTTACCTGTCAAAACCTGGCAGAACGCCAAAGGCCTTGGCCGAGCTGTCTGTTTTGGCTAATTTTCACACACCTGTTTATATGCTCATTAGTTTCTCCAGGTACCAAGTTATTTTCAAGCCCCAAATCTTAAGAACTCTCTGGGAACAATTCAGGAACTTAACTCTCATCCCTATACCCTGTAGGAATATTCTCATGGGAAATTATACTTTGAGTCGGTGTCTCTATGTCATTCTCTGCATTAATATCATTGACCAAAGCATTGTCATCTTGACCCTCAGTGACATCAGTCCCCACATCTAAAGCGCCTCGATCTTGAAACACAATCACAGGCTGAACTCCAACAACTGTGTAGATTCCCGGAAGCCCTATAATGATCTTAAATTGTTCTTATATTGGAACAATTTTGAAGTGAGTTTATTTTATTTGGTCTGTGAAGACACAAGTGAGGAAGATCCTTGTGTGAAACCCTGAAGAGTTATTGCTAATCAATTAAAAAACAGTACAGAGTCTGATTGTGTTCCTTGTGTTCATATTGTGTCCATATTTTATTTCCCACCACTACGATCACAAAAAAAATGACAATTTTGGTATTTTACCAAAACATGTCCAGTAATAATTTCTTTATTTATTTATGTAAAAGTTTTGTATACCGACCTTCTCACCTCTCTTGAGGGACTCAGACCGGTTTCCAACCATAATATCACATACAGTCAATAAAACATCATAATTCATATTACAATAAAACATTAAAACAACAATTACATTCAATAACTACAATGGTCAGTCATCCTACTAAAAGCATTGTTCATCATCCTCCATCCATATCTCAGGGTGTTGGCTCACTCATCGAATGCCTGTCTCCATAACCACGTCTTCACCTGTTTCCTGAATGTCAGGATAGAATGGGCGGTTCTGATCTCCAGTGGGAGAGAGTTCCAGAGTCGCGGGGCCACCACTGAGAAGGCCCTGTCCTTCGTCCCCACCAGACGCGCTTGCGAGGCCGTGGGACCAAGAGCAGGGCCTCTCCAGATGATCTTAATAATCTTGATGGTTCATAGGGAAGAATACGTTCGGAGAGGTAAACAGGACCGGAGTCGTTTAGGGCTTTATAGGTTAACACCAGCACTTTGAATCAATAACCCTCCCAATATGGAGCTTGAATTCTCTGTATTCCTCAAATGTTGGCATATTTCTTAAATCTGAGCACAACCAAAACTCATATCGGACAACAATTTTTCACTGTTGAACTCTTGATGTCTTCTGAACATTTTGAAAGGTAAAACAAAGCAAAATAAACCTCACACTCATAGTTCTCATGAGTTTTTTTCTTTTTGTCAAATGTGCTGTTATAAGAATTTCATCACCTCTGGAAAACACACAGGCATTAAATATTCAGTGCATACGTGCCGCGCATCTCCTGCATATCTCAAAACTGCTGCATAAACAATAATTAAGCAATTCACACGATTTGGGGAGATTGGGCTATGTGGCGCTATCATTTAGTTAACTTTAATGTATTTGGCAATCTTGCCTGAGTGCTTTTAAATCTAATGGGTAAGACTGCAGCAAAGTGGAGTAATAGCTTTAAATGATGGAGCGCTGACCTGAGCGGGTATGTCTCACTGACTTATGGGACAAAGATCCTGAAACATTCAAAACATGATATGATGCAAATTATTCTTTTGATTGGGGCCTTTTGAAAATTCATTGTGCCCTGGAATTATACAAATTATTCCAGAAAACAAGACAAATGGTCTAGTCACCTACTCGCCTCCACCCCGCTTAATATAGATAACGCATTAAAGGGCACATGAGACAAAGCATTTCAATAATGTTTGCATTGTTAGGAAAAATAATAGAACGACATTGAACAGAATCAGAAAAATGGAATCCAAAAGAATTCATGAAACATTATATCAACTGAAAATGAGCACGATGGCATTTAAAGCAGGGGGGAGGGGTTAACAATTAACATTCCCGAGGAGCTGGTATCCATTTGTCAAATATTAAGATGTCTGACATGCTGATCACATGGTAGAAATATACACAGTGTGTATATTATGTGCCCAGGATTCAAAGATCTTCAGTGCTTGGGCCTTCATATTTTTAGAGTAAAGGTAAAGGTTTCCCCTGACATTAAGTCTAGTGGTGTTCAACTCTGGGGGGTGGTGCTCATCTCCATTTCTAAGTAGAAGAGCCGGTGTAGTCTGTAGAGACCTCCAAGCAGGGGCGGCTCATCCATTACGCGAAGTAAGCGGTCGCAGAACACTTTTTTTGCCAGGGGCGCAGAGGCGACTCTGTAAATGCCCCTCGACCGCCACTTGAGGAGCACCTCCTCAGCTCATAACAGCCCTAGCAGTCCGGGGGGAGCCTCGCCTTTCTTGCCTCGCTGCCGGGCAATCCTCTTCCCAAAGGGGCCGGGCCCTTGAGCCTTGCCTAGCCCCTCTCGTTCCTGCTCCATCCGGCCACCGGGTGTGCGAGCAGAGCCGGCACTCAATCGTTCTCCGCATTTGATCCCTTCCCCATGACCGGCTCCCTTTCCCGATCCCCCAGCTCTCCACCTGCCTCCTCTCCTCTCCCAAATCCGCGGGTGGGCCAAGGGGCGGAGCCACCATGCCTGGCCCACTTCGGGTCTGGAGGCGTGTCTGAAGATCCCAGCATGCACACCAAAAGTCGCCTCTTCTCCTGACTTTCTCTTCAGCCATTGGGACCAAGAGAGAGAGAGAGAGAGAGAGAGAGCGCCCCTCCGGCTGGAGGTATCTCCCACCTCCGCTCCCTCCTTTGTTTTTGCGCTTACCTTCAGGAAAGGTGGACACTTCCACCTCTGTCTCTCTCTCTCTCTTGGTCCCAATGGCTGAGGAGAAAGTCAGGAGAAGAGGTGACTCTTGGTGCACACACCAGGGTCTTCAGGCACGCCTCCGGACCCAAAGCGAGTCAGGCAAGGGAGCAAGTGCGGCAAGAGTAGTTACTGGGATGTATAGTTCACCTACAATCAAAGAGCATTCTGAACTCCACCAATGATGGAATTGAATCAAATATGGCACACAGAACTCCCACGATGAACAGAAAATATATATTAATGATTGGTTGGGGGGGGGGGGGCGCCAAAATACTGTTTGATTACCATTGAAAATTACCTAGGGCCGCCTCTGCCTCCAAGGTTATGTGGCCAGCATGACTGCATGGAACATTGTTACCTTCCTGCCTAGGAGGTGTCTATTAATCTACTCACATTTGCATGTTTTCAAACTGCTAGGTTAGCAGAAGCTGGGCCTAACAGTGGGAGCTCACCCTGCTACCTGGATTCGAACTGCCAACCTTTCGGTCAGCAAGTTCAGCAGCTCAATTTGTCTTTTATGTACATAAATATGTATTGAAAATTGGATCCAATGTGGAGCACTGGTACAAATGATGTTACAGATGAGTCATTGGAGCCAAGGTTGGTCACTTTCTTCTTCCCAAAATTAACTTACCTTTTTTTTTAAAAAAAAATAGGACTGGTTACTTTTAAAATACACACAGCAAATGATAGTTTTCATTGTGGTCCTTTGCAAATTCATTGATAGGCTGACTTGAATGTCTCACACTTAAGGGGTCACCATAAATCAACGTGACACAATTCAGCCCATTACTGGACTGCAATACCCAGCAGCCAAATATATGCAGACAGACAATGGTGAAGAAAGCTGGCATTTACATCCCAACAACAACTTCTTGGGGGTTACATGATTTCCAGTGCTGTCTTGCATTGTTGTCACAGCATACAAACTGGTTTTTAAATATATACCCCTACTCCCTGCTGCCTGATGGTGCAGCAGGTTAAACTGCTGAGCTGCTGAACTTGCAGACTGAAAGGTTAGCAGTGCATTTCAGCTAAACCTGATCTGTTTCTGCTAGCCAGATACTGGTAGACCCCTGTATCCATTTTCACATGCCTCCCCAAAATAAGCAGGTAGCTGGATAGCCGTTTTTTGGTCCGTAGTCAAAAAACATGACTAGATCTGGCCCATTGGCAACAATGGGGAGTTTACAGGTCACCCCTTTCTGTTCCTGGGACCCTTTCTTTTTTCCCTTCAAAAGAACCTGGGTTTTAGGAGTATTTTCTGAAGGAGAGGAAGGGAAGGAGAAAAAACAGCTGAAAGGGTGATTCTCCAAGCCACCAAATGCGCACACACACCCCACCCACCCATCCCACATGTCCCCAACTCCAAGTCAGTCCCACCAAATAAAAAGAATCAAGAAAATTAAGGAAAACAAAGGAAAACAAAAAAAATCAACTGTGATAAATAGGGGAGGAGGAACTGTGACTGGCATTTATTTATTTATTTATTTATTTGTGCCATTTTTTTATCCCGCCCATTTTAGCCCGAAGGTGAGTCAGGGTGGCGTACAGACCGGCAACAATTCAATGCTATATGTGTGTGTGTGTGTGTGTGTGTGGCTTAGTTGATTTAAAAAAATGCTTCAAAACCTGTTTTGGATGTAGGGGGTGCTGGTGGTTCAACTCTAAAGTCAATTCCGATTTTCACAGAAAAAAATTCAAAACTTTTTGAAACTTCAGAAACTTCTGAATCCTCTAGTCAATGGTTTGAAAATGTTATTTCCTGTTTCATTGTGTGGTCTTTACTTTGAAAGTAGTTGTTTTACTCCAGAAGCGGGAAAAAGCAAGCGGAGGAAATTCCTTCCTTCTCTGGATTTAAAACTGGCTTATCTGGCTTTAAAACTGGCTTCTCTGACTTGAACCGTGGCCAGGAAATTCCTTCCTTCTCTGGTTTAAAACTGGCTTCTCTGGCTTGAGCCGAGGCCAGGAAATTCCTTCCTTCTCTGGTTTAAAACTGGCTTCTCTGGCTTGAGCCGAGACCAGGAAATTCCTTCCTTCTCTGGTTTAAAACTGGCTTCTCTGGCTTGAGCCTTCCTTCTCTGGGACCAGAAGCGGGGGAAAGCTGAATCATTTCCAATTCACTTCCTAAGTCATAACAAAAATGGCAGAAAAAGCTTCAGAAGGGCAAAGGGACTTCCGGTATTTTTTAAAGCTTCGAAATTGCTTTAAAAAGGTAATTTTAAGGAAATTATTGCAAGCAACGAGTTATCAGATGTGACTGTATACATGCCTAATATATACATAATATATCAGTTAAAAGCAATTAAATCACATCATAAATACATATAAAAAACATAGAAGCAATAAAAACTATAATAATCTGTAAAAACAATGTCTTACAGGCTACCATGTCATACTGTTATGGACGGGGATCTGTGCCAGCTGGGCCCTTGCCGTTACATCTACCTGACCAAGCTGGAAAAGCCATATTGGCTGAAGGGAACAGCTAAAAATGGATCCATGCTCAAGCTTACTAAATATTTACCCCTTCATTGTATAAATCAAGTAAATTCCTGCCATTCAAATTCAGTTCCAAATGAAAATTTCAGCTTCTGGGTTTTATTATCATTGTCAATAATTCCATTTGGCACAGGATGGCTAATTCTCTTCATGTACTAATGATTAATCAGGGAAGCCTATTTACTAATGTATCAGAATGTGTTAGAAACACAAGCTAATGGGGGACAGATCATCAATTCAGATATAAATGAACTACACTTGCATTGGATATCTATTGACTCGTGTCAGGGAATGAAGAGGAAAATGCAATCGGTTTGTAAAAAATCATTACAATGGATGAAAATAGAATTTCAAACTCCACCTTAATACATAATTTTTATTGACTTTTCTGTATGCCTAAAGGAGCAAACTTAGAGCAAAAATACCACATATCTCTCTTTCTTTGACATATTCATGTAGTGTTGGAGAGCAGGATCCAACACTAATCTTCCATTGACAAAATATTGAAATCCATTGGTTATGAGCCATAGACCATTTCTACTTTTCTCTACGTTTCCCCTGTATACCCTCAAAACTTGTGCTATGTTCGGGAATCATATCTGAGGCTAAGACTTTGTAACTAGACTGGAGAAAGGGGAAAGGGAAGTTCAATCACTCTAATATTGTAGCTGCAGCACCATGATGGATTTTTTTTTTTAAAAAAATAAATACATAAAACACAAGCAAAATTATCATATAGCTTCTGTATCCAAGAAGGATATGTTTCCTAATTTATTGAAAATTGCAGATAATACTGAATCCTGTTGAATGAACAGGATACCACAGATTGCTAGGTCTCAGCTGAGGAGTGGAAGCAAGAGCACCTAACCCATTAGCACTATGGAGAAACAAACCAAAACGAAGTCTATACTGGCTCGCTCAACGCCCAGGGTAAAAAGGACCATGGTGGAGCCTGCTGATTCTGGACACCCATCAACATGTGGGCTACAGAATCAAAATACAAATGAACCATCACAGAAGCGGCAGAAATATACAATGCCAGAAAACCGCATTATTATTATTATTATTATTATTATTATTATCACCACAAGATGGGTCCACAGCAGACACTGTGCTGGCTGTTGTATTGGATCACACGTTGGACACTTCCCAAGTGTCTAGGACTGTGTGATGTATCGGCGAATAATGCGTGCAGATCCCAGTAAGGTGGCCTTCTGCAGCTGGCAGATGGCAATTTTGTCAGCACCAATTGTGTTTGAGTGCAGGCCAAGGTCTTTAGGCACTGCATCCACTGGGACCAACTTGACTGGTTTGTGCCAGAGTCTTTGCAGTTCGATTTTTAAATCCTCATATCGTGTCAGCTTTTTCAGTTCCTTCTCTGCAATCCTGCTGTCACCTGGGATTGCGACATCAACGATCCATACTTTTTTTTAAACACGATTGTGAGGTCAGCAGTATTATGCTCCAAAGCTCTGTCTGTCTGAATCCGGAAGTCCCCAGAGGAGTTTGGCGTGTACATTCTCTGTAACTTTTTCTGGTTTGTGATCTCACCAGTTCTTTGTTGCAGGCAGATGGTATTTGTGGCACAAGTTCCAATGAATCATCTGAAAAATGGTGTTGTGCCTCTGCTTGTAGTCTGTTTGCACGATCTTCTTGCAACAGCTGAGGATGGGATCCATTGTTTCATCTGCTTCCTTGCATAGTCTACCTTTGGGATCTGTTGTCGACTTTTCAATCCTGGCTTTGATGGCATTGGTTCGAATGGCTTGTTCTTGGGTTGCCAGAATCAGGCCCTCCTTTGTCTCCTTTTTCAGATTTCTATTTGTGAGCCACAGCCATGTTTTTTCCTTGTCAATTTGGCTCTCAATTTTTCCCAGGAACTGTTCATTGTGAGCCTTCTTTTGCCAGTTTTTTCCCCCACTCTAGATTGTGTTTTTACGGTATTCCCTCTTTGTCTTTTGCACTTTAAGCAGTTTATTACTCTTGACTTCCCTCAATGTTGGTTCTTGACTGCCTTTCACATAATCTGCCAGCGCATGTTTCTCTTCTTCTCTTCTTCTACCGTTTGTGTCACTTGCAGAAGCCCTCTCTCTGCCTCCTGATTTTCTGGGCAGGTAAAGTTTGTCGACATCACTATGTGGGTGTAATGCGTAGTGAACTGTCACCAGGTTTCTTGTTTTTCTGTCCAGATCATCCAGCTCTGCTTGTGTCCAGTTCACAATCCCAGCAGTGTATCTAATGAGGGGGATGGTCCAGGTCTTGATCGCCTTGATCGTATTTCCGCCATTTAATTTGCTCTTCAAAACCTTTCTGACTCTTTGGATATATTCTTTGCTGACCACATTTTTCACTATTATTTGAATCATCTGAGCAACGGTATTATTATTATTATTATTATTATTATTATTATTATTATTATTATTAAACACATTCAGCTGGATGTATATGTAATGTTCAAAGCAGATCCCAGCATTGTTGGTGTATTGAGACAGAACACAAAAAATATTCCAATTTATATTACATTCCTCACCACTCGTAAAGGTACAAAGGAAATCACTTGAATCACTCATGTAAAAAATGAAAGTGCAGTTTTAATCCTCAGTTTGAAAAAAAAAATAAGAATTTGATGACCTTTTTTTCCATTCCCACTGGAAAATGTTCTTCATCCCAAATGCTTAATGCTGTTTCTTAGTTGGTGTTCAATAGAGGCCAGTCTATAATGCAGCGCCTTGCCTTTATGTGATGTTTAGATATGAGATTGATCTCAGAGGACACCCTGCAGTTCTGAAAGTAGGATTATTGGATTTTGTGGCTTTCTCAGATGTCAAAGATCTTTAAACAGTGTCTTGCAAAGTTCCTACATCCCGCCAGTCTGTGAGCAGCTTATGAACTCATCAGAGAAGATAGGCTCCATGCTAATTACAGAAATGGAAAGGGGGGAAATATAGCTTCCCACACCATTAAATTCCACAAAATTCCACATCATTCGGGGCTTTAAGAATATAGAGATATGCTGAATTATGGGTGACTTTATTTTCAATTTCAAGAGGGGTTTTTCCTAAACAGCTTGAGCATTGGATAGGGGGGATTCATGCTCTGTGCTCCCTGCTGTGTTTATATGAATGTATGCTTTCTTTCCCATTGTAAGACCATTGTTTCCTGTAATTGTTGTCTTGTAAAAACGTTAAGAGTTATAAAAATATGGAAGAGTTTAAAATGTGGCTTTAATCCAATTGAAATGGCAGAAATTTGTAACAGTCTTCAAATCAAACCTCACAATGCAAACAGTTCAAACATGATGAAAATGCCGTAAGTTCCTTCTATGTTAGAACAAGAAGACAATAAATATTCTATGAATTCAAAAAAAAAAAAAAAAGGAACATTCACTGGGAAATTTGACTGGGGATGTAAATGAAATTTTTATCCAGTTCATAGTCAACCACTCTATTTTTATGAACAGGTTTGATTCTATATATATATTATTACTAGGGTTAATAACCAGCACCAATAAAAACAAAACAAACATCAATATTTATCCAAATAGTGCCTTTAATGTAGAGACCCCAGAAAGTAAAGTTTTTAAGCTTGGTTGATCCTTTAAAAAAATGATTCAAAACTCATTTCGATTTTAGGGGGCGCTGGTAGTTTGATTTGGAAAAGAATTCCGATTTTTTCTGAAAAAAATTGAAACTTTCCAAAATTTCCAAAATTTCCAAAATTTCTGAATTGCTTTGTGGTGCTAGACACTAGGCTTGGGCGGTTTCGTTCGTTAATTTCGTAATTCGTTATTAATTCGTATTTAAATTAGGTTACGATCCAATATTGAGCCATGCAGGAATAGTGTGAGGAGTAAATTAGATTCAAAACAATTTTTTCAATTTATTTCGTTATTATTTCGTAATTATTTCGTAATTATTTTGTAATTATTTTGTAATTATTTTCGCATGTCTGGTGCAAGTTTTATAGTTGTTGTTTGTTTTATCACACAACAGTCAACAACAGAGGGAGAAGGAAGCTTCAGAAGTTTCCCCTGTCCCATTCGGAGGGTTTTTTTTAGCATATTGCGCAATCGCGTCCGCCATTAACGAATCAATTCGTAATTTTACAAAATTTCGTAAATTTCCAAATTTTTAAAATAAAAATTTTGGAATTCTTAAAAAAAAACGAAACGCGATGGACCCCTAAAAACGAAGCGAGTTTAGAAACAAATTTTTCCCTTGTTACCCAGGCCTACTAGACACCTAGAATGCTAACAACATGGACTCAACGTGTTAAGACAAGGCAATGTCTCGAGGTTAGAGTGGCCCAGCAGGAAGTGCCTGGATGCAGAAGAGGAGCATGGAAATCAGGGGAAGGGAGGGTGGATGCTTCCACTTCTGGTCCCACCTCTTTTCCCCCTTTACTCCTTCCTTTTACTCCTTGTATTTCCATTTTCACTTATTGGGAATGGAGAGAGAGTTGGGGAGCACTCCTTTAATTGAAGGGGAAATGCTGGAGGAAAAGGGAGTGTCAGATAAGAGCGGCAGATAAGGTGGAATGTCGGATAAGCGAAGGTCGGATAAACGAGACTCTACTGTACTGTGTTTTGAAATAATGCATGTCTCAAAAGTGTGTTACCAACATGAAATGTCTGGAAAGCTCTGCTGTTGTGGTGCAATGGTGATTACAATGAGAAGGAGAAATGTGATAAGGTACCAAAGAAACAACTGAGCCTGAAGAAAAAAAGATAAGAAAAAAAAAATGCCTTCCCAAAGTGAAATGGGAAAATCTTTGGCACAGCTCTGTTTCAGAGTTTACGAACATCGCCATCTTGCGCATGTGTACTCTGCACTTCTGGCTTTTAGTTCATTCTCTTTTAGAAATCTATAAAGTGGAGGCAATCTTCCCAAACACTCCTTGATGGATGCCCCACCATTTCCAACCCATGGACTCAGGGCATGAGCAAAAGTAGTTAAGCAAGGTTCCTGTCTATCTCTGTGGCCACCACACCATCTCACAAGAAAACCCCCCAAAGTGCAATTCAGCATGACTGGCAACCATCCATCAAACAGGTCGAAAATTGAATGAACTCAGAATGCAATTATTCCCCCGTCGAAGGCGCTCGGCATTCCTGCAGCTTGCGGTAAGACAATTCTGCCGAGCAGAGCACCGGAGCCGCCTGACCTTCAGTCCGGCTTCTTTGACTCCCCGAGCTTTCATAAACACTTAACATTTCATAAAAGTTACAGCTTTGCACAGGATTTCGGAGCAGCCAAAAAAATGTACAGAGTGCATCACCCCCTCTGTTTCGAGCATGTTTTATAAACATTGCAAGCTGTAACACCATCCCAGATGTTCTCCACTACCTTTTTTCAAAAATATCCTCTCTCCTTCATAATTTTGAAATCTGTTGTGCTTCATATAGGCTGCGGTTATGCATCATGTTGCTTTTTCTTGACTCTGTGCAACTTTCAGCCTTTGAGAAAGAAAGAGTGAAGGGAGAAAGCAATATCACCTCCACCACCTCAGGATATATAAAAAAATAAGTCCAAAGGAAAGCGAAAATATTCACAGGGTGTTCTACTGATATAATACCTTCTTGATATCATGTTAAGCTGAAATGTGTCTTAGAAGCTTGGTGTTGTGTGTGTATGTGTATACATATGTGTGTGTTTTAAACAGAAGGAGAGAAAAGTCAAGGGAAAATGTCAGGATCCCTGTAAATAATCAACGGGCTTGCAACATATGCATTTTTCCTCCCAACATCTATATTTTCAGGTGCTGCATTCTTCGATCCATATCTTCCAGCCATTGCAGTGTGCAGCATAATTTAACTGTTATTGATAATGTAAGGGCAGATGGAAAGAGGTGTGAGCTCACGTCCTTTGGGGCCGCTGGAGAAATCAAAGCAGATGGCCCAATTGCTTCTTATTTATGTGTTGCTTCTAGCTCCTCGCCTTGTGGGATAATGGATCATTATTGCCTGCTGTGAGCAAGCACCAATATGCTTTTAAATCTGGTTCTCAACGCTGATGAAAAAGCACCACACTTCATATTAGATTGTGGGTCTGCACTTAACAAGCCCTGTTAATGTGCCGTTGGGGTTTCCAGACACAAAACTCCTTGTTTGTTTAGTACTAAATGATATAATAATAATGATTAATAATAATAGCAATTATTATTATTATTATTATTATTATTATTATTATTATTATTATTATTTGAAACACAACAAGATGAGTCCACAGCATACAAGATTGCTTTGCTGGTTGTTGTATTGGATCACATGTCAAACACTTCCCAAGTGTCTAGGACGGTGTGATGCAGGCCCGTAGCAAGAATTTCGATTCGGGGGTTTGTTTTGAGGGGGCTGAGTCTGAGTGAAAGAGGGTCTAGCCTTAGCAAACCTTTTGTATCGTTACCCCAATACCCCCATGCATATGGGATACATTGAGTATGGTGATCAGATCATGATATGAATAAACATACCAGTTTAAATAATGCACCAGTAAGGCCTTTTCGCGAACCACCATGAGAATTTGGGGAGGGGGGGGAGTGAAGCCCCTCAAGCCCCCCCCCCCCCCCCCCCAGCTGCATGCCTGGTGTGATGTATCGGCAAATAATGCGGGCAGATCCCAGTAAGGTGGCCTTTTGCAGCTGGCAGATGGTAATATTGTCTACACCAATTGTGTTTAAGTGCAGGCCAAGGTCTTTAGGCACTGCACCCAGTGTGCCCATCACCACTGGTACCACCTTTACTGGTTTGTGCCAAAGTCTTTGCGGTTCAATCTTTATATCCTCATATCATGTCAGCTTTTCCAGTTGTTTCTCTTCAATCCTGCTGTTGCCTAGGATTGCAACATTGACAATCCACAATCTGTTTTTTTACCCAATCGTGTGGTCAGGAGTATTGTCCTCCAAAACTCAGTCAGTCTGAATTTAGAAGTCCCAGAGTAGTTTGACGTGTTCATTTTCTGTAACTTTTTCAGGCTTGTGGTCCCACCAGTTCTTTGTCGCAGGCAGATGGTATTTAAGTTCCAATGAAAAATCTGAGCAACAGTGTTGTGCCTCTGCTTGTAGTCTGTCTGTGCGATCTTCTTGCTGCAGCAGCATATGATATATTGTTTCATCTGCTTCCTTGCAGAGTCTACAATTATTATTATTAATATTATTATTATTATTATTATTATTATTATTATTATTATTATCTCAGCATCTGTAAGTTGATGATACTGGAGAACCCAGAGATTCTTAGAAGGGTTTTCTCAGGTTTTTAAAAATTTCCTGACTCCTGACCCCAGAGAATATGGAAGACTCACTATGTAGACCTTGTTTGCATAGTTTTAATAAACTGATATCACTGTAACTGTTGTAGATTCCTCCTGTTGAACTGTGAACATAGTATGGCAAGGGAGTTAAAATTCAAAGAATGAGATCTCTAGTCTCTGCTCTCTTGAGCATTGTAAGTAACTCGACAAACTACAGATTCCCATATTCCGTAAAGTGAAGCCACTGCAATTAAAGTGGCATCCATTTATCCATTTGTGCACTGTACATCATGGAAACAGCCTATGATGCCAAAAGTTTTCATGGCTGGAATCACTGGATTGCTGTGAGTTTTCAAGGCTGTATGGCCATGTTCCAATAGCATTCTCTCCAGATGTGGCTGGCATCTTTAGAGGTTTGTTCAGAGGCCTGTTGAAAATTAGGCAAGTGGTGTGTGTGTGTGTATCTGTAAAATGTCTAGGGTGGGAGAAAGAACCCTTGTCTGTTTGAAAGCAAGTGTGAAAGTTGCAGTTAGCAAGCTGATTAGCATTAAGTAGCCATGAAGCTGCAAAGTCAATCAGCGAGGGTATCTAAATATAGGTAGCCTGGCATCTGTTGCCTGGAGACATCCACTGCTTCAGAGCTGTTAACTGGCACTTGATTGTTTGCTGTCTGCAGTTCTTCTGTTTCTGAGTGATGTTCTTTATTTACTGTCTTGATTCTGATGGGTTTTTTTTAATACTGGTAACCAGATTTTGTTCATTTTCATGCTTTTTTTCCTTTCTGTTGAAATTGTCCACATGCTTGTGGATTTCAATGGCTTCTCTATGTAGTCCGATTTGGTGATTGTTGCCTCCAGGCAACAACAGACAGGCTACCTCTATGCAAACACACTCACGGATTGACTTTGAAGCTGCAGTGCTACTCTGTGCTAATCAAGGTTGCTAATTTGAACATTCACACTTGCTTCAAACAGACAAGGGTCCTTTCTCTCACCCTGGACATTCCACAGATATATATACACCCCACTTGCCTCATTTCCAACAGACCTTTGAACAAACCTCTGAGGATGTTTGCCACAGATGCAGGCAAAACATCAGGAGAGAATGCTACTGGAACATGGCCATACAGCCTGGAAAACTTACAGGTTGGTTCCAGTTCTTTTTCAACATGGCATGGTTGGTATGGCATGGTTTCAAAGATACTGTGCTGCCTAACTGAATATGGGTAGGAGGGAACTGGGATAGATGAATCCGTCTATTTTTGGCCCATGGCGGTTTTGCACACATTCAATCTAAAGTCCATTTGAACCATTTTCAAGAACAGAGTTTAAATTGGCAGGAGAGACTGCTGCAGAAAGTAGGTGTTGCGGTGAGTCAATTATGAGATGAACCAAAGTTTGCTTTGGCTCATACTCGGGGCGCTTTTCCACACTGGCTAAATTCATTTCGGTTCCTCCTTCCCATCTGAAAATGTTACTCCTGCTCGAAAGTTATGTTTTACTTCTCTATCGCATTGGAACATGATGGAAAACTGGGAACTGGTCTCTATATATCTTGGCTCAGTGACCAGGTGAGATATGTAAGGAAACATAAGTACAGAGGAGTGAATTTTGCATGACTTTGGTGAGTCCTGGTACAAGACCTGAGACTTCTTAATAGATGTGACAATGTGACACTGCAACCTTATAGCAGAAGAGCTGTGAAGCTTGGATTGTGCTTGGAATTGTAGCACTTTGTCACCACATTAACTGCCATGGCTCAATGCTATGGAATGCTGAAAATTGAAGGTTTTTGAGATATTTAATCTGGTGTCACAACAGACTACAATTCCCAGGATTTGATAGGATGGAACTATAGCCAAACTGTGATGTCAAACTGCTATATTTCTGTGAGTTTCTCCCTGTTTTGGTTCCGAAATGCTATCCTTATCCAAAATTTTGGACAAAAAGGAGACTATCTGGATTCATAGATGTAAGGCTCTAGCTCAGCGTTTCTCAACATGGGGGTAGGAATGCCTGGAGGGGGGGGGTCATGAGGAGCTTTCTGAGGAGTTGCCAAATAATAACACTTTATTTGTACCCCGCTACCATCTCCCCAAGGGACTCGGTGCGGCTTACATGAGGCCGAGCCCAAATACAACAATACAAGCAATAATAACAATAATACAAGCAATTAAAATAAAAAACATAGACAATAAAATATGCAACAATTAACAATAAGACAACACACAATTAAAACAGTGGGAAGGCCAAATGTAAAGTTAAAATTGGAAATGATGCCGAGACATGGGCGAAAAGGTAAAAGTGGCGTTTGTGGAAAACGTACAAGCAGACCTAATATGTAAAGTGCTTTGGAGGACAAAGTGCTATGGGATCATTATTCTCGGAAGGCACACTGGAACAACCACGTCTCCAAACTCCTCCTAAAGACTGCCAGAGTTGGGTCCTGCCTGATGTCCTTAGGGAGTGAGTTCTAGAGTCGAGGGGCCACCACCGAAAAGGCCCTCTCTCTCGTCCCCACCAATCACGCCTGTGATGCAGGTGGGATCGAGAGCAGGGCCTCTCCAGATGATCGGAGAGATCATGTGGGTTTGTATACAGAGATGCGGTCACGCAGGTAGGCAGGTCCCAAACCGTTCAGGGCTTTGTAGGTAAGAACCTGCACCTTGAATTGGGTCCGTAAAATGGATGGCAACCAGTGGAGCTCCTTGAACAGGAGGGTTGACCGCTCCCTGTAAGGAGCCCCGTTGGACCAACTGGAATTTCCGAGCCATTTTCAAGGGCAGTCCCACGTAGAGTGCATTGCAGTAATCCAGTCTAGAGGTGACTAAGGCATGGACCACCCTGGCCAGATCCGCCTTCCCGAGGTATGGTCACAGTTGGTGCACAAGTCTTAGTTGTGCAAAGGCCCTGCTGGCAACCACCGACACCTGAGCCTCAAGCATAAGTGATGAATCCAGGAGGACACCCAAACATATATTTCGGATGGTAGAGAAGGCTCAAGATATCGCCTTCTCTTCCTTTTTGGAAACAGATGGAGAATTCCCCCACCAAAAGTCCTGCTGTGATTGGCTGGCCTCTCAGCCAACGAGAGGGCTGTTTATTGATTGATTGATTGTATTTGTATACTGCCCTTCTCAACCCTCAGGCAACTCAGGGCGGTTTACAATGGCAACGATTCGATGCCCCAAAACACCATAAAACATTTAAAAACATTAATACATAATATAAAACCCTAACAAGAATATTAAAACATAGATCATTTGCGTCTCTTAATAAAAACATTATCCCATCTCGTCATCCAGTCGTTGCAATTCTGATGTCTTTTACCTTTCATTTTTAAATGCTTGCTCAAAAACCAAGTCTTGACTCTTTTCCAATATGTTAAGAGAGACAGGCCGATCTAAGGTCCCCGATGGGACATGACTGAGAAGGCCCTGTCTGTCGTCCCCACCTAACGTGTTTGTGATGCAGGCAGGAATGAGAGCAGGATGATCTTGAAGTCCTAGCAGGTTGATAAGGAAAGATGCCTTCAGACAGATAAGTTGGGCCAGAACCATTTAGGGCTTTATAGGTTAAAGACAGCACTTTGAATTATGCCCGATAGCAGACTGGCAGCCAATGCAACAGAGGAATTGTATGCTCCCTGAGCATTGCTCCTGTTATTAATCTGGCTGCTGTCCATTGGACCAATTGAAGCTTTTGGACAGTCTTCAAAGGCAACCCCGTAGAGTGAGTTGCAGTAGTCTATACAGGATGTAGCCAGAGCGTGGACTACCGTGGCCGAGTCAGACTTCCCAAGGTATGGGCACAGCTGGCACACAAGTTTTAACTGTTTCTGAAACTCCAAGTCAGGAGGGGAGAGCAGGCGTGCTCAGCCCATGGTAGCATGGTATGCATATGCGGGCGAAGGAAAGTGTATAAGGCTGGAGGGAGGCTCGTGCCAGTGAGTCCCTTCAAGGTGCAGATTCTTACCTACAAAGCCCTGAACGGTTTGGGAGCCACCTGCCTGCGTGACCACATTTCTGTGTACGAACCCACAAGATCTCTTTGATCATCTGGAGAGGCCCTACTCCCGCTCCCATCTGCATCACAAACGCGATTGGTGGGGACGAGAGAGAGGGCCTTCTCGTTGGTGTCCCCTCAACTCTGGAACTCACTCCCTAAGGACATCAGGCATGCCCCATCTTTGGCAGTCTTCAGGAGGAGTTTGAAAACATGGTTGCTCCAGTGTGCCTTCCCAGAATAATGAACCCTTAGCACAATGTCCCACAAAGCACTTTAAATCGATTTAGGACTGCTTGTATTTCTCCATCAACGCCCCATCTCCTGCATCGTGTCCATGCCTAGGATTATTTTTAAACTTTAATTACATTTGGCCCAGCCATAGTTTTAAATGTGCACTGTATTTGTTTAATGTTTATGCTATTGTGTATGTGTTTTATTTTTAATTGCTTTATATTGTACCTGTTATTGCTTGTATTGCTTGTATTGTTTTTATTGCGGGCTCAGCCTCATGTAAGCCACACCGAATCCCTTGGGGAGATGGTAGCGGGGTAGAAATAAGGTTTTATTATTATTATTATTTATTCTGTGTGGGAAGTTTGGCCCAATTCTATCGTCGGTGGGGTTCAGAATGCTCTCTAATTGTAGGTGAACTATAAATCCCAGCAACCACAACTCCTAAATGTCAAGGTCTACTTACCCCAAACACTACCAGTGTTCACATTGAGCATATTGAATATCCTTGGCAAGTTTAGTCCAGATCCATCATTGCTTGAGTCCACAGTGCTCTCTGGATGTAGGTGAACTACAACTCCAAAACTCAAAATCAATGATCACCAAACCTTTCCAGTATTTTATGTTGGTCATGGGAGTCCTGTGTGCCAAGTTTGATTCAATTCCATCGTTGGTGGGGTTCAGAATGCTTTTTGATTGTAGATGAACTATAAATCCCATCAACTACAACTCACAAATGACAAAATCAATACCCCCCCCCCCTCCATTCCCACCACTATTCAAATTTGGGCATATTATTATTATTATTATTATTATTATTATTATTATTATCTTTATTTGTACCCTGCTAGCATCTCCCGAAGGACTCGATGTGGCTTACAAAGGCCAAGGCCTCAAAACACAACATAATAATAAACAACCTAACGCAAATTAAAAACAGTTAAAGCAATATTAAACAACAAGCAATAAACAATACACCAAGACACAATAAAACTGGGCCGGGCCAGAGTAATGGGTACAGATTAAAAGTGCTGATGTGACAGGTGATATGTAAGGATTGTAGGGTAAGTGCAGTGTGCCAGCAATCTTAATTTCTAATAAAGTGCTTCTGGGACTTGTTATTGGAGTTTTCCTATTCTGGAAAGGCACATCGGAACAGCCAGGTCTTCAGGTTCTTTCTAAAGACTGCCAACGTAGGAGCCTGTCTAAGATCTTTGGGGAGGGTGTTCCAGAGTCGGGGGGCCACCACAGAAAAGGCCCTGTCTCACGTCCCCACCAAACGCGCCTGCGGAATCACGAGCAGGGCCTCTCCGGATGAACCAAGTGAGCACGTGGGTCCATAAACGGAGGTGCGGTCACGCAGGTAGGATGGTCCCAAACCGTTTAGGGCTTTGTAGGTAAACACCTGCACCTTAAATTGGGCTCGGAAAATAAATGGCAGCCAGTGGAGCTCCTTGAATAGGAGGGTTGACCTCTCTCTGTAAGGAGCACCAGTTAACATCCTGGCCGCTGCCCGTTGGACCAGTTGGAATTTCTGAACCGTTTTCAAGGGCAGCCCCATGTAGAGTGCATTACAGTAGTCCAGTCTAGAGGTGACCAAGGTATGCACCACCCTGGCCAGATCAGCCTTTGCGAGGTACGGTCGCATATCTGGTATTTGTGCCCAATTTGGTCCAGTGAATGAAAATACATCCTGCATATCAGATATTTACATTATGATTCATAACTGTAGCAAAAATACGGTTATGAAGTAGCAACGAAAATAATTTTATTGTTGAGGATCACCACAACATGAGGAATTGTATTAAGGGGTCACAGCATTAGAAAGGTTGCAAAACTCTGCTCTAGGTCCTGATGGTCTCAGCCTGGAGGATAAAACCATCATCCACTGAAGAGTGATAGAAACAGACCATTGTAAATATTTACTTTGCATGTATCTCAGTTTCATCTTTAGCAACCGAAGCAGGTGAAAGATGAAGCATATGTTTTCCGTTATTAATCATGACCACACAGAACTAAAAATACAACCCAAACAAAACATTTCATTATTTATATAATGCTGCAGTTCATTGCAACAACAGAAGAAAAGGTTTTCCTTTTCCTCCTTTCCAATTACCCACCATCCACCTTTATTTTATAATTTCCGTCCAATTAGTACTCATGTTAAAATGCAGAGTATTTGCTGGAAGCATCCCAAACATTTTTTTGTTTTACTTTCCTTTAACAAAATGATCTGCCCTGGGCAAGCTGTATTTCACTGTTTTGAAGAACCTCTTTTTATGATATCCGTCACTAGGAGAAAGGAAATCATTTGCATACTTGGCTCCATACACCTGGAATTCCTTAATTTTCAGGATTAGCAAAATGAGTCTAATAAAATGCATAGGGTCTCGTTAATCAGCTCTGTAAAGCCCCTTCATTAGCTATTACTTGTTGCTAACATGAGGGTGCGCTTCAGGAAATTTACATTGTGCAGGCCAGTTATGGCTCTTTTATGAACTGATTTCTAATTTTATGTGACACAATTTGTGTTTTTAGTGTCCCTACACATTACATAAGGTTGTGTTTTCTTTTGACTTCCACTGATTGCCATTTAGTCATTTGACTATAGGTCCCCAAATACTTACTTACTTAGGCGATCCCTCGTAGTCCGAGTCCGAGGATGATGGTCCTCCAAGTTCGGTGTCCTGGGGGTGGGTTCGTAAGTGACTGTGGAGCCCTCTTCTTGATGTGCATCTTCTCCCACAGTGAAGTTGCACCTTCCTCTTGGCATTTTTCTCTCTTTCACCCTCCATTCGTGCCTCTTCAAATTCTGCAGCACTGCTGGTCACAGCTGACCACCAGCTGGAGCGCTCACGGGCCAGGGCTTCCCAGTTCTCAGTGTCTATGCCAAAGATTTTAAGGTTGGCTTTGAGCCCATCTTTAAATCTCTTTTCCTGCCTGCCAACAATAAATAAACAACTATACAATAAATCGTATCATAAAACAACATACACTAAATAAGTTCTAAAATGCATATAAAAGCAATTCATCACATTAAAACAACATCCAACTCAGTCCAAAACGTCGTGGCCAAATAACTCTTAGTCCATCTCGAATCCTCCGTCAATCTGCAAATGCCTGACTCCACAGCCAGGATTTTAACTACTTCCTGAATGACAGGAGAGAGGGAGCACACCTAATCTTGCCAGGGAGAGAGTTCCATAGCCGGGGGGCCACCACAGAGAAGGCCCTGTCTCTCTATTCCCTCTATTCTCTCCAATGACACTTTCCTTTAATAATAATAATCTTTTTATATACCTCACCACCATCTTCCCAAGGGGACTCGGGGTGGCTAATATGATGTCAAGCCCAATAATTACAATAAACATACAGCAAATAGTAACATCAAATAAAATGCAAACAATAATAAAATAATACAATAAGGCAAACACAGGATGTTTCTCTCTTTCACCCTCCATTCGTGCCTCTTCAAATTCAGCAGCACTGCTGGTCACAGCTGACCTCCAGCTGGAGCGCTCAAGGGCCAGGGCTTCCCAGTTCTCAGTGTCTATGCCAGAGTTTTTAAGGTTGGCTTTGAGCCCATCTTTAAATCTCTTTTTCCATCCACCAACATTCCGTTTTCTGACCCCAAATAAGGCTCTGTCCTTTAAGTAAACTGTTTTGCTTTACAGCAGTGTCTCCCAACCTGGGGTTCAGGACCCCTGGGGGGGGGGTGTCAAATGGGGGTTTCAGAGGAGTCACCCAAGACCATCAGAAAACATATATTTCTGATGGTCTTAGGAACCCCTTTGGCAGAGAAGGCTGAAGATCTCTCCATTAGGCCTGGGTAACAACGGAAAAATTTGTTTCTAAAATCGATTCGTTTTTTTGCGTTTCGATATTTAAAAGAATTCCGATTTTTTTTTAAAAAAAAAGCTCAATATTTACGAAATTTCGTAAATGGTAAAAAAAATACAAAACAATAACGAAACAATAACGAAACAATAACAAATCGATTGTTAATGGCGGACGCGACCGCGCAATATGCTAAAAAACCTCCAAATGGGACAGGGGGAACTTCTGAAGCTTCCCTCTCCCTCTATTGTTGACTGTTGGTGTGATATTATAATTTTTTTTCACTAATTAAACAAAAAACAACTATAAAACTTGCCCCAGACAAGCAGAAATAATAACGAAACGACCTCAAACCAATAACGAAACGAATACATAACGAAATACGAAGCATTTACGAAACGAATTGAAAAATTCGTTTCGTTTTTAAGCTGCTCCAGAATGGTTCGTTATCGCTTCGTTAACAAAAAAATAACGAATTTTTAACGAATTACGAATTAACGAAACAAAACCGCCCAGCCCTACTCTCCACCTGTCTTTCTCATCCTTTTTGGAAACACGTGGAGAATCCTCCCACCAAAAGCCCTCCCCCTGGTGTGATTAGCTGGTCTCTCAGCTGGCCTCTCAGCCAAGGGGAGGGCTTTTTGTGAGACTCCAAATGGGGGAGAAAAGAGCAGGCATGCTTGGCACATGGCATGTGTGGGTGAGGGAGAGCAAGCAAAGCTGGAGGGAGGTTTGCACCAGTGAGTCCCTTCAAGGCATGGAGGTTCTGTGTGGGACGTTTGGCCCAATTCTATAGTTGGTAGGGTTCGAAATGCTCTCTGTTTGTAGGTGAATGTCCTGAATTGCCCTTCAAAAACAGCCTTTAGACAATATTGAAAGTAAAAGTAAAATGCTTTACTTACATGTAATATAAAATATATTATTATTATTATTATTATTATTATTATTATTATTATTATTGTTAGTTATGAAGTAACAATGAAAATAATTTTGTGGTTAGGGGTTGCCACATCATGAGGAACTGTATTAAGAGGTCACAGCATTAGGAAGGTTGAGAAACACTACTTTAGGATGAGACCATCATAAAAAAAAGATGTGTTGGGGATCTATTCTTACCTGGAGACCGAAGTCACAACAAGAACATGGCAAGCCAGTTCTGCCTCTCCCTCTTCCTCCTTTGTGCAAATCACATCAACAATTAAGAGTTCAACACCCAGTGAGATACAAAGAGAGACCAGCTTTCAACCCATCTATAGTTCATCCAAAGTTGTCTTCTGTTTGAACAATTGTTTCATGGAGACGCCAGGAGCATCTGTGACAATTTCTCTGTTCAAATTATTCATTGTGAATTATTCACCCTATTTTAACCGCCATACTTACCTAACTCGCATGGGGTGTCAGGAGGATTCATTAGCATTTATAAAGTACTCCAAAGATGAAAAGTGCGGTGGAAATGATAAATATTATTACAGCACACACACACAAAATAAGCATGTCTCAGCATGCTTGCCCATTCAGAGCAAAAATGTATATTTGCACACGAGGAAAACTCATGCAGCTCAGGCACGCAGTGGGCGCATATCAGTTTCCAAACTAACTCTTCAGTTATTTGGTCTTTTCCTCCTGCAACATGTAAAACCATACCCATATTTCAGTCATGCATAATTGGAAACAAAACTCACATTCAGCTAGTTCTTTTTTTTTTAATACATCCCAAACTAAAGTGAAACTGTGACCAGGTTTTTGTGCACAGAAATCCTTTTCCTGGGTTTTTTTTTGTCTTCTTTTCAGCCCACTTTGTTAAAAAAAAAATACCTATAGGAATTAATTTGCTGTCTCAAACTGAGGACCCCAGTACCCTGTCTCCAACCATGTTAGCCAGATGCCTCTAGAATACATAATGTACTAGTTTCTGCAACTCTGTTTGCTCTGATCTATCCACAATTTTTGTGGTAGTACATTGCTTCTGATCACAAAGGCACTGACTGCAAAAACTTCATTTGGAGATCTCTTTAGTCTGTTCATAATTTGCTCCCAAATTGTAATTTGTATATAAAACTATAGAGTTCTAATCATTACATGCAGTAATGCAGTCCCATTGGAGCATTGCAACGAACCCAAATACCTGGGAGTCACTCTGGACCGTGCTCTTACCTACAAGAAGCACTACCTGAACATCAAGCAAAAAGTGGGTGTTAGAAACAATCATACAAAAGCTGACTGGCACAACCTGGGGATCACAACCAGACACAGTGAAGACATCTGCCCTTGCGCTATGCTACTCTGCTGCTGAGTATGCATGCCCAGTGTGGAACACATCTCACCACACTAAAACAGTAGATGTGGCTCTTAATGAGACATGCCGCATTATCACAGGGTGTCTGCGCCCTACACTACTGGAGAAATTACACTGTTTAGCCGGTATTGCACCACCTGACATCCACCGGGAAGTAGCTGCCAATAGTGAAAGGACCAAGGCAGAGGCATCTCCAGCTCATCCCCTGTTTGGGTATCAACCAGCATGTCAATGACTTAAATCTAGAAATAGTTTTCTAAGATCTACAGAGACACTTGCTGGAACACCTCAGCAAGCGAGAGTCCAAAAGTGGTAGGCTGAAACCCAGCGCCTCAATCCGTGGGTGATACCAGATAAGAGACTCCCCCCTGGGCACACAGAAGACTGGGCAACTTGGAAGGCGCTGAACAGACTGTGCTCTGGCACCACGAAATGCAGAGCCAATCTTAAGAAATGGGGCTACAAAGTGGAATCCACGACATGTGAGTGTGGAGAAGAGCAAACCACTGACCACCTGCTGCAATGCAACCTGAGCCCTGCCACATGCACAATGGAGGACCTCCTTGCGGCAACACCAGAGGCACTCCAAGTGGCCAGATACTGGTCAAAGGACATTTAATCAAAGGACATTTATTTTTTGTGACTCTTGATGTATATTTTCCCAATAGTTTTGAGCTTTCTTACAGGGCCACCACATATGAAAAAAGCTGCCCTCTGCCTCATGACATTTCCAGCATTTTTTGTCCATCTTTTTGTACATTAATCCTAATTTTTTAGGTGTAACATACCATCGATGAAACATATTAAGCCAATTTTCTTTTAAATCCATTGCGTATGTATATTTTAATTTCTTATTCCAAATTAACTCCCATTCTCTCAAATGAATAGGTCTTCTTATGTTTTCTGCCTATCTAACCATACAATTTCTTATTGATTCAGTTTCAGTTGACCATTCTAGTAGATTGTCAATTTTTTTTTTTAGATCTTTAGATCCTTAGGCTGCTAGGGTGGGGGCTTGCCTAATCTCATCAGGTAGTGAGTTCCATAGTCCGGGGGTCTCAACCAATTTAGGGCTTTATAGGTGATAAGCTGCACCATGAATTGGGACCAGAAAATGAACAGCAGCTAATGGAGCTCCTTAAACAGCAGGGTTGACCAGTTCCTGTAATTCACCCCAGTTAGTAATCTGGCTGTCGAATGCTGTACCAATTGGAGTTCCCGGGCTGTCTTCAAGGGAAGCTCCACGTAAAATGAGATACAAAATGGAAAAAAAGAATGAGAATGAAAAAAGTAACAGATGACAGGCATGCAAAATAGAAAAAGTTTGACCTTCTATGTCAATGGGGGAGTGAATCTTGTAATGTGAACTTTTAAGATACTATTCAAGGTGCTGATGAGTGGGATTCAGGACATTACCTAACTCATGTAATGCTCAGATGAAAACCTGGATGAAACTCATTGGCATGGATGACATCCACTTCCACTAGAGTTTGTTTGCAGTTCCATTCCATCATTACAAAGAAGAAATGACCTGTATTGGACACATTTTTTAAACAAAATTCCATCTTGCCTTCACTGCTTCTTGCACGACCAATTAAAAAAAACAGAGTGATTAATAGAATCAAGAAAGGCTTCTGTTTCACAAAAAGGAAATTTATTAGTCGGAAACAGTAATCGTGTCATTTTTCAAGTGTGTTTTTCAGGGGAGATCTCATTCGTTGCAAACAAGATTCCACAGTGCCTACACTAGAATAAACACCGGAGAGAAGAAACGTCTCTTAGAAATCCCCAGCAACTGAAGACCCTCTATGCCTTGATTCACTGACCCCGTGAAACGGCAACAGTTATCTGAAACCTTCGAAAACGTAACCAAATTAATGGGCTGAGCGTTTAGAGTGACCCTTTAAGATGAATACATTGCTTTATGTCACCAAAACTCAACTGGATGGTCTTTTACTTCAGGTCCAAGTTGAAGAAATATTGCGATATTTCCTTTAAAAATGATGATAAATGACTGGACCATGTTTGGCTGATCTCTTCAACCTGCACACTTAATTTTAATGAGTGTGGCCAACGTCAACATCTGTTGGAACAAAGGATGGTTTATTGCATGGAAAACACATGTATTGTGTGTATTATTTGGGCTAATTTTTCCTTGCTGCTAATGGATATTCATCCACTGAAGGTTGTCTCTGATATCTGGGTGGGATCTTGGATAAGAGTTGGGTCATTTGGACTTAATTATTAAAAATGAGCCATGTCTGCCAAAAAATGCCATAGCATGAGCTATTTGTCAATGGGATGGAGAATCTACTCCAGATATTTTTGAATTGCGATTGTTGAGAGTCTAAGGCTGTTTGGAGCCAGGATTCAGCACATTGGAGAGCTCCTGAAAAGAACTCACTCCCTAAGGACATCAGGCAGGCCCCAACCCTGGCAGTCTTTGGGAAGAGCTTGAAGATGTGGTTGTTCCAGTGTGCCTTCCCGGAATAATGATCCCATAGCACTTTGTCCTCCAAAGCACTTTACATATTTAGGTCTGCTCGTATGTCCTTCCACAAACGCCACTATCACCTTTTCGTCCATGCTTCAGCAGCACTATTTCCAATTTTAATTTTAATTTTACATTTGGTCTTCCCACAGTTTTAATTGTATGTTGTCTTATTGATAATGTTATATGTTATCGTCCATATTATTTATTTTAATTGCTTGTATTGTTGTGATTATTGCTTGTATTGTTGTATTTGGGCTCGGCCTCATGTAAGCCGCACCGAGTCCCTTGGGGAGATGGTAGCGGGGTACAAATAAAGTGTTATTATTATTATTATTATTATTATTATTATTATTATTAGGTTGCCATCTATGCTCATCTCAAGATGACTCCATTCCATTCACCTAATCTTTGGCCAGTGCTCAGTCCCAGTTGTTGCGCAGCAGCAGATTTTACCCAATGCCCAAAGTCCAAATGCAATAGACTCACAGACAAGACAAAAAATCAACAGAAAAATCATTATTCTTTACTCAGCAGAGATGAAACATAAACTTGCAATGCATAAATAAATCAAAACATTGCAAGAAACTTACATAGTCGTTGTAAGTAACACATCTTCATCTAAAATCAAATGAGAGAGCAAAAATAAACCTTGAGTAAATAGCTATTCCACCATAGCCTCCTTCAGAGTAGCTTCTCCATGCTGCTCTCCAGAGCAAAGCCTTTGAGCATAGATCTCCTCAGAGAAAAAGCTCTCTTAAAGCTCTCCAAAACCCACACCCACACTGTATTCTAAAAAACGAATACAGATATACCCCATTGGGTGTGATCCAAGCTTGCTGGTTGACCTACATTACCAGCTGTACATGACAATCAACACCATAAGGTTTTTCTTCAACGCACACACATTTAGTCCTGCTATGACTTACCGCAACACCAGCCAGCCTGTTTTAAATTATGGTGGTTGTCTCCTTGGGTCGGAAGTGGACACAGAATGTGTTGTCTGGTCTACATCTAACCCACCGATCCACTTTGGCTTCTATGGAGAATTCAGACTTGACTTCCCCTGAGACCCATTTCTCTGTCATTTTACGCAGTCCATGGTATGTGTAGAACTGTTTCCCAGCACCACATTTCAAGTGAGCTGTTTTCCATCCTATTAGCTTTCTTCATTGTAAACCTTTCAAAACCATACAAAGAAATTGGGAACAGTATGGTATGAATGATTCTGACTGTGATATTTAATGACCTGCCTTTACAACTGAGAATCCTAGCTACCATATATACTCATGCATAAGTTAGTCTCACATAGGCCACAGCATTATGAATTTTGATATGACCCATGAATAAGTTGAGGATCATTCCACAAAGGGGAAAACACCAGCCCCACCTCAGAGAACCAGCAGCCCCTGGCCATTGCCGTTTCCCTATCCAGGTATTCCCTCTCTGTCGTGCCATGACAGAGAGAGCAGAGGAAGATGGTGCTTCTTTTATGCTTCTTTTATGTTCTCCTGGGATGAACAAAGCAGCAGAAAGCTCCCCATTTCCTCCTTTCAAATCTTGAAACATGGTTCTCATGTTCCCTCTCTGCCTTCTCTTCTCCAAGCTAAACATCCCCCAGGAGGAAAGGAGGAAGGAAAAAGAGAAGGAAGAAAGGGAGAAAAGAAGGGAGGGAGGAAAGAGAGAAGAAAGGAAAGACAAAAGGAAAAGGAATGAGAAAGAGAGAGAGGAAATGAGAGAGGAAAGAGGAAAGGAAGGGAGGGAAGGAAGGAAGGAGGGAGGGAGAGAGAAAGAGAGAGGTAAGGAAGGAAGGGATGAAGGGAGGGAAGGAGGGAGGAAAGAGAGGAGGAAGGAAGGATAGGTTGGTGAGAGAGAGGAGGGACTGAGAAAAGAATCCAGGGGGTCACATCCAGCCCCTGGGACTGGGTTTGTCCATACCTGTGTTAAGGTACAGTACCGACCTTTATTAATTATTTATTTATTTCCAATATTTCTATCCCGTTCCTTCTCAACCCCCGAAGAGGGACTCAGGACGGCTTACATTTGGCAGCGATTCAATGCCACTACATATAACACAGCAATATAATAACAATTAAAACAATAAGTAAATCACTCATTAAAACAGTAAAAAACAGTATTAATAACCGTAACATCATTCCAGTCAATTCCATATCCAATTCCATGTCCAAAGTAATATTATGTCTGTTGTCCAAAAGACTAGTCCCAGAACCACAACTTCAATTTCCTCCTAAATGACAGGAGGGACAGAGCTGATCTTACCTCAGTGGCAAGCGAGTTCCATAGGCGGGGGGCCACAGCCAAGAAGGCCCTGTCTCTCATCCCCACCAGACATATTTGTGACGCTGGTGGGAGTGAGAGGAGGGCTTCCCCGGATGATCTTAAACTGCGAGGCGGGATGTAAAGGAAGATACGTTTGGACAAGTAAGCTGGACCCAAACTCCATTGACCTGTGGATAAGTCAACTTAGATTTGGGGGCTTAATTTTTGATGAACATTTCTTGACTTATATATAAGTATATGCGGTGCATGCTTTCGGCCACCTTTCTTTACATTCCCAAACACGTCGGAGTTTTTCTTTTCTTTCCTGGATCCCAATTAGCAGCATCTGTGGATTAATTGTATGCAAAGACGCCCATTTCTGAGAGTGAGAAAAAATGTTTCATCGTTTAAGTTGGGTTTCTTTACAGATCGCTTCATTCCGCCTCTGTAAATTTTACACTGCATTTTATCAGTTTATAAATTTGCACTTGAGCTCGGCAAAGAGATGCGAAGGTGGGGAGGGAAAAGAACGCTTTTTTAAAAAAAAATCCAACCTGAAGCACTTTACCACACAGACACTGAAAAATAAAGACCATTAACAACCAAAAGTATAATTAAATTAAAATGCCAGCATGGCAAAGGAAGGCAGCAAATGGGAAATATATCAAACGGTGATAATACAAATGGGCAATTTCTCAAGGTGTGAGAAAGTCAATGAAATAAACTCGGATAATTTGCTGACTTTTTATGCAGAGAAGGTAGAGTAATGACTTAAACGAGAATTGCTACGGTGACAATATATTATGAATGCAACTGCTATTCATATTAACAACATCAGTATTGTTAAGTGCCGTGGAACTCCTAAAGCCAATGCAAACATTTAATTAAAAAATACTTCATGCATAAGGGGGAGTCTAATAAGGAATCTGCCAAACAAAGCATGTTTCACTGCCTGTTGTATGACTTTGTACACACATTGCCATTCTGCCATTTAGAGTTTTTTTTAAAAAATATGTGTATATATACATACACAGACGGTACTTTAAATTAAAGTTAAGGTCCCATCCAAACATGTGTAACCTGACGCTGAAAAGGGTAACCGACCGTCACTGTAGAATATTCAAAATCACTTTTGGCATGGAAGGATATTTTGCTAATTCCCTTTTTAGTGTGTAAATAACCTTTGAAAACCCGGCACAAGGTGTTTATGTGTCAGGACAATCTCAAAATGTATCCAGTTGCCAAGTTGCATGTCAATGCCCCAATGAGAAGGAAACCAATGTCCATCTTTGTTACGTTGCTGCCCCCTACTGATGCAAATGGAATAATTCATGTTCACTTGTAGAAAATTGACCTGGGACGTAAGCAAAGTTCAAAAACTCCTGCAGAGATGCAATAATTTATTTTAGGGTCACCAACCTTCACTTTTAGTAACCTACAGATGTGAGAGCTGGACCATAGGGAAGGCTGAGCAAAGGAAGATAGATGCTTTTGAACTGTGGTGTTGGAGGAAAGTGCAGAGAGTGCCTTGGACTGTGAGAAGATCCAACCAGTCCATACTTCAAGAAATAATGCCTGAGTGCTCATTGGAGGGAAGAATAGTAGAGGCCAAGATGAAGTACTTTGGCCACATCATGAGAAGAAAGGAAAGCTTAGAGAAGACAATGATGCTGGGGAAAATGGAAGAAAAAAGGAAAGGCAAGATGGATGGATGGTATCCTTGAAGTGACTGGATTGACCTTGAAGGAGCTGGGGGTGGTGATGGCCGACAGGACCCACCTCATGGGTGGGTCCATGAGGTCACGAAGAGTTGGGAGGAAGATAGATACTTTTGAACTGTGCTGTTCGAGAAGGTTCTGAGAGTGCCTTGGACCACCAGAAGATCCAACCAGTCCATACTTCAGGAAATAAAGCCCATCTGCTCATTGGAGGGAAGGATATTAGAGGCAAAGTTGAAGTATTTTGGCCGCATAATGAGAAGACAGGAAAGCTTAGAGAAGACAATTATGCTGGGGAAAATGGAAGGGAAAAGGAAGAGGGGTCGACCAAGGGCAAGATGGATGGTCTCCTTGAAGTGACTGGCTTGACCTTGAAGGAGATGGGGGTGGTGATGGCCAATGGAGAGCTCTGGCATGGGCAGGTCCATGAGGTCATGAAGAGTCGAAAACTACTGAACGGATGAACGACAACCTTCACTTTTAGTAACCTACGGATGTGAGAGCTGGACCATAAGGAAGGCTGAGCAAAGGAAGATAGATGCTTTTGAACTGTGGTGTTGGAGGAAAGTTCTGAGAGTGCCTTGGACCGCGAGAAGATCCAACCAGTCCATATTTCAGGAAATAAAGCCTGACTGCTCATTGGAGGGAAGGATAGTAGAGGTAAAGTTGAAGTATTTTAGCCACATAATGAGAAGACAGGAAAGCTTAGAGAAGACAATTATGCTGGAAAATGGAAGGAAAAAGGAAGAGGTCCCAACCAAGGGCAAGATGGATGGTCTCCTTGAAGTTACTGCCTAGACCTTGAAGAAGCTGGGGGTGGTGACGGCCGACAGGGAGTTCTGGCGTGGGCTGGTCCATGAGGTCACTAAGAGTTGGAAGCAACTGAACAAATGAATAACAACAACAAACCTTCACTTTACAGGTGTTACCTCTCTCATTCTCATGTCAGCTCTGTAAGGTAGACCAGTGTTATCCTCACCATATTGCAAGAGGAAAAAGTGTCCTAAATTAGCCATCGACACTGCAGAATCAATGTAGTTTGACCTCACTTTAACTACCATGGCTATCTTGGGAGTTGTAATTTTACAAGGTTTTTAGCCTTCTCTCTTCTTTTTAATGTCTATTATGTTATATGTAGATTAACTGATTGTTTTATGTTTTTATTTGTGTGTTGGATCTGGCATTGAATATTTGCCATCTTTTGTTGTAATCAGCCCTGAGCCCCCTTAGGGAGAGAGCACAGAAATAAAGTTGTTGTTGTTATTACTATTATTTTACTGACACAAAAACACAATGTGTCACAGAAAATGAGATCTGGATTTCGTATCACAAAATCACAAATTGAACACTTCCCAAGTGTCTAGGACTGTGTGGTGTATTTTTGAATGATGCAAGTAAGATCCAAGTAAGGTGACCTTTTGTAGTTGACAGATTGTGATTTTATCAATGTTTATGGTTTCCCAATGCCGGCTGAGATCTTTTGGCATGGCACCCAATGTGCCGATGACCACTGGAACGACCTGTTTATGCCAGAGCCTTTGCAGTTTGATTTTGAGGTCTTGATAATGGCTGAGTTTTTCCTGTTGTTTTTCCTCAATGTGACTGTCACCTGGTATAGCAACATCAATAATCCAAACTTTTTTTCTTTTCCACAATTGTGATGTCTGGTGTATTGTGTTCCAAAACTTTGTCAGTCTGGATTCGAAAGTCCCACAGTATTTTTGCATTTTCATTTTCCATGACCTTTGCGGGTTTATGATCCCACCAATTCTTTACCGCTGGCAGGTGGTCCTTGTGACATAAGTTCCAGTGAATCATTTGAGCCACAGAGTTGTGCCTTTGTTTGGAGTTCGTCTGTGAGATTTTCTTGCAACAGCTGAGGATCTGGTCCATGGTTTCATTGGCTTCCTTGCACAGTCTGCATTTTGGGTCATCAGATGATTTTTCGATCCTGGCCTTAATGGCATTGGTTCTGATGGTTTGCTCCTGGGCTGCAAGAATCAGGCCTTCTATCTCCTTCTTCCGGGTTCCATTCGTGAGCCATAACTAGGTATTTTCCCTGTCAACTTTTCCTTCAATTTTGTCAAGGAACTGCCCATGCAATGCTTTGTTGTGTTAGTTGTCAGCTCTGATTTGGAGTGCAAATTTCTTGTACTGATTTTTGTCTGCTGTGCATATTATTATTATTATTATTAGTAGTAGTAGTAGTAGTAGTAGTAGTAGTAGTAAGATTAGTACACTGTACACTCTGCTGGCTGTTGTATTGGATCACACGTTGGTCACTTCCCAAGTGTCTAGGACTGTGTGATGTATCAGCGAATAATGCGTGCAGATCCCAGTAAGGTGGCCTTTTGCAGCTGGCAGATGGTAATTTTGTCAGCGCCGATTGTGTTTAAGTGCAGGCCAAGGTCTTTAGGCACTGCACCCAATGTACCGATCACCACTGGGACCGCCTTGACTGGCCTGTGCCAGAGTCTTTGCAGTTCGATTTTAAATCCTCATATCGTGTCAACTTTCTCAGTTGTTTCTCTTCAATCGTGCTGTCACCTGGGTTTGCGACATCAATGATCCATACTATGTTTTTTAACATGATCGTGAGGTCAGGAGTATTGTGCTCCAAAACTCTGTCAGTCTGAATTCAGAAGGTCACTCTGCTGGCTCTTGTATTGGATCACACATCGGACACTTCCCAAGTGTCTAGGACTGTGTGATGTATCAGCGGATTATGCGTGCAGATCCCAGTAAGGTGGCCTTTTGCAGCTGACAGATGGTAATTTTGTCACCACTGATTAAGTTTAAGTGCAGGCCAAGGTCTTTAGGCACTGCACCCAGCGTGCCAATCACCACTGGGATCACCTTGACCGGCTTGTGCCAGAGTCTTTGCAGTTCGATCTTTAAATCCTCATATCATGTCAGCTTTTCCAGTTGCTTCTTATTATTATCTCAGTCAATAATGTTACCATTTCACAGCCATACAATTATCTGATCAGTCCATGTAGTATTTATTTAGGGTGCAAATGATACACCTTTATTTATCTATAAAAAGCACACTTCCATCCTCATAGCTCCTCACCCATTTCTTTCACTTCCAGATAAAATGAGAGTCATATCCTAAATGAGACCAAAACAAAGATATAACCTTCAAACCCTTTGCTTCTGTAAATTACAAGAAATATATAAGAAGGTCAACACCTTTTTTTTAATCTTTTCACCCTGAACAGATGCTTGGTAGTGAATGGGGTTTAGGTGATGACAGGAGAAGCTGGGGGCGATCAGTCGACAACTAACAGCTGTTTCTCGGATTTAGTGGCAATGGTAGTTTTTGTAAGAATTTATGTCTCTCACTTTCACACACACACACACACACAAAGACACATTTTCGTAACATACCTTTTGGGTAGATTTGAAAAAGGTTCAAAGAAAAGCACTCTTAATTTCCGAGGATCCAAATATATGCAAGAAAGCATAATGACAACAAAGGGTAGAAATAGCTTAATGCTATGGAATCCCAGGAGCTGTGGTTTGGTGAGGCACCAGCATACTTTGTGAAAAGACAACTCCCAGAACTCCATAAGCATTGATCCATAGCAGTTAAAATGGTCTCAAATTGCATTAATGCCACAGTGTAGATAGACTCCTAGTCATACCCTTCAACGGTCCCAGTTCTGCAAAGACAATTCTGATTATACCTCTGCCATTTTACTTTTTAAACTATATTTAAATTTGGGTTGTTGCACTCTACCAATGATAGAATTGAACCAAACGTGGTACACAAAACTCCCATGACCAACATATAACACTAGAAGGGTTTGGTGGGCATTGACCTTAAGTTTGGGAGTTGTAGTTCACCTCCATCCAGAGAGCACCGTGGACACAAACAATGATGGATCTGGGCCAAACTTGGCACGGATATTCCATATGCCCAAATATGCACACAGATGGAGTTTGGGGAAAATAGACCTTGACATTTGGGATTTGTAGTTATTGGGATTTATAGTTCACCTACAATCAGAGAGCATTCTGAACTGCATGAACAGAATTGGGGCCAACTTCCCACACAGAACCCCCATGACCAACAGAAAATACATAAGGTCATCCAGTCCAACTCCCTTCACCAAGGCAAGAAAATGTAATCAAAGCCTTCCTGAGAAAGAGCCAACCAGCCATAGATATAGATATATATGATTCCCCCCCACACACACATAGTATCCTAGTATAAATATAAAACAAGTAAAAACAATCAATATCAATAAAAACATGTATCATTAGAGTCTCCTTCTTAATAATATTGTTCAGTGACGTCGTTCAGTCGTTCCATTTTCCTATGTCTGCTACATTGCATCTGCAAACGCTTGCTCAAAAAGCCAAGTCTTGACTTTTTCTGGAATGTTAAAGGGGAAGGGGCCAATCTGATATCCATAGGGAGGGCGTTCCATAGCTGAGCGGCCACCACTGAGAAGGCCCTGTCTCTTGTCACTGCTAGACGTTCTTATGACAAAGGCCGGATCGGGAGCAGACAGAAACGTGCCAAAAGGAAGGTGCGTCAAGACAACCCTGACTGGGACCACCTTCCACCTGGAAACTGATGCCCCACTGCAGGAGAAGATGCAGATCAAGAATAGGGCTCCATAGTCACCTACAGACCCACCCTGGAGGATTATCCTACTCAGACAATGAGGGATCACCTAAGTAAGTAAGGAAGGAAGTAAGTAAGTATTGTATAGCATTGAATTTTTCTGTTAGCCGTTCTGAGTCCCTCTATGAAGGTAGAGAAGAACGGGATACAAAAGTTCTAAATAAATAAATAAATAAAATAATAGAATACCAATTGGAGATGCCGTAACCACATCCCCCCACTCAAGTAGCTACAACGCTGATACACATTGGAATCAACAAGTCCAGAAACTCCCAAAGAAGAAAGTTTTGACTTATTTTGGACTATAATCCTCCAAATCTTCCAGCTAGCAAGGTAGGACATTTGGGGGCAATCGTTCAGAATAATACCATTTCAACACTCTGTTTCTGGGCCTTAATCAGTTTGCTAAAATACCATCCCTATGAGCTGACCCTGTTACCATTTCTTAGAATGTATTTCCTTCTAAAACTCCAAACATACCTTCGACTGGCTTATCGGTTTCTTACTATGTCACCAAGATCATTTGCTTGATGATTAAGGTTAATTTGCTTTCAGAAAAAGGGGGGAAAGGAGAGATAATAGTGAATTTGTTTTGCAAGGACAACCTGAAACCCCACCTTTCCCAAGCAATACTCTAACCCTTCTATTGATACTATAGATACTCCATTTGGGGCGAGGGGAGTGGATTTAAGTAAACAAGCCACCTACTGTTCTTGTTCATCATGTCCCTTATCATAAGAAATAATGAGGGTGCCAGAGGCTGACAATGAAATATTTTGAAAATAGTTTTGATGTATGGCTGGCAGAAGACCTGTTGGGCATTGATAAATTACACTAACAGAGATGATGAGAAACCTGTAAAATATTAATGACCTGTTTTCCTGGTTGGAGACGGAGGCGAGACTTGCGCCTTACATAACTCTAGTGTACTTTCGTTGGCTAATGTATCGCTGAAGGGAAAGCATCCAGTTGGCAAAGCCGAGTCCCAGGGCTTTGTGGACAATTTCAAATAGCAACAGTTTTCCAATGATCAAGAAACACAAAAAAAAATATTTAGAAAGAATGCTAGTAGACCTAAAGAATTAATTGCAGAATGGTGAATTAACCATGCTGCAAATCCCATCAATTCCATGGTTGTCAAAGGCTTTCACCATTTGGAGCCATGGAGAAGAAGAACTAAACAGGTTCCTGGACCATCTTAACAGCATCCACCCAAACATCCAATTCACCATGGAAAAAGAAAATGAAGGAAGACTGCCTTTTCTAGATGTCCTAGTCATCCGCAAACCAGATCAACAATTGGGTCACACCGTTTACAGAAAACCCACACACACAGTTAGATATCTACATAAAAACTCCAACCATCACCCAAGTCAAAAAAGAAGCACCATTTAAGCCTTGGCAGACTGTGGAAAAAGAATCTGCGAAGCCCACCTTCTTCAAGATGAACTGAACCACCTCAACTGGGCTCTCCAGGCCAATGGAGACTCCACCTCAGAAGAGCTGCAAGACAACCGAGAACAAGCCATGAGAGTAAAAAGACAAAGATCCACCCAGAGGAAAAGGGTTCTTGCCATACATCAAGGGAACCACTGACCGCATTGGGAAGCTGATGAGGAAATACAACATACACACTATCTACAGACCCTCCAAGAAAATCCAACAAATGCTACGTTCAGCAAAGGACAAGAGGGATCCTCTCACTTCTGCAGGAGTCTACCATGTACCATGCAGCTGTGGGCAAGTCTACATAGGGACCACCAAACGCAGCAGCATTGCCCAAATACGAGTCAAGAAACATGAAAGGCATTCCAGACTACTTCAACCAGAGAAGTCAGCCATAGCAGCACCTGATGAACCAACCTGGACACAGCATATTATTTGAGAACACAAAAATGCTGGATGACTCTCACAACCACCATGTCAGACTACAAAGAGAAGCCATTGAAATCCACAAGTATATGGACAATTTCAGCAGAAAGGAGGAAACCATGAAAATGAACAAAATCTAGCTACCAGTATTAAAAAAAAAACCTCTAAAATTACAACAGCAAAACAACAGAGAAGGAAGAATCAGGGACATCTAATCACCTCTCAACAGTGCTCCAGGCACTGCCAGGCCATCAAATGCTAATCAAGGTGGTCAGTTGAAACATTCACACCTAGCTCCAGCAGACAAGAGTTCTTTCTCCCCCCCCCTCCCCCCCCCCCCGGTCATTCCACAGATATATAAACCCTTTTTCCTAGTTCCAACAGATCTCACTACCTCTGAGGATGCTTTCCATAGATGCAGGCAAAATGTCAGGAGAGAATGCCTCTAGAACATGGCCATATAGCCCGAAAAAACCTACAACAACCCAGATTCCATGATTCTGCCTTGGACATGAGCTCCTGCCCCAGCCTCCAATATTTGTGATTCTGTTGGACAGTCTGGCAGGGAATAGAAGTCTTTACCCTTTGAGAATAGGAGCACCACTGTCACCATTGGAATATTGTATCCATTTATCCACTTTCCTCCAGTAGAACACTTTCCCCACTGAAATTAATGAGTTATATTAATGAGATGGCTCTAATTAAGTCATGATTTGATTCCATGGGTACAAACGCCCTCAAAGGCAACTTTGGGATGAAAACAGGAACTGTTATTTACTAGGGATATCCAGCTCAGCAAAGAAAACATGCTGTTTTCAGTCCCATTTTTGGTCCCCCCTCCAGTTCTGTTTACCGACAAGTTCCCGAAATTGGAAGTGGGGGGTTATGTTTTCGTTCTGGAAAGATTTGGTAAACTGGTGCCAATGGAGAAATTTCAGAGGTTCGTTTCGCCATCATTTTAAAGCTATTTATTTATCATGTCATCCACAGCCAGAACATTGTATTACATTTCTAACAGAACAAAACAAACAAACAGATAAAAAACAAAACAAAAACAAAAAAACAAAAACAAAAAAACCCACAAATTTTGCAAACTTGGTAGCTGATTAAATGTCCTTTGATCAGTATCTGGCCACTTGGAGTGCCTCTGGTGTTGCCACAAGAAGGTCCTCCATTTTGCATGTGGCAGGGCTCTGGCTGCATTGCAGCAGGTGGTCAGTGGTTTGCTCTTCTCCACACTCGCATGTCGTGGATTCAACTTTGTAGCCGCATTTCTTAAGATTGGCTCTGCATCTCGTGGTGCCAGAGCGCAGTCTATTCAGCGCCTTCCAAGTCACCCAGTCTTCTGTGTGCCCAGCGGGGAGTCTCTCATCTGGTATCACCCATGGATTGAGGTGCTGGGTTTGAGCCTGCCACTTTTGAACTCTCGTTTGCTGAGGTGTTCCAGCGAGTGTCTCTGTAGATCTAAGAAAACTATTTCTTGATTTAAGTCATTGACGTGCTGGCTGATACCCAAACAAGGGATGAGCTGGAGATGTCACTGCCTTGGTCCTTTCACTATTGGCTGCAACTTCCCAGCGGATGTCAGGTGGTGCAATATCGGCTAAGCAGTGTAATTTCTCCAGTGGTGTAGGGCACAGACACCCTGTGATAATGCGGCATGTCTCATTAAGAGCCACATCCACTAGTGTGGTGAGATGTGTTCCACACTGGGCATGCGTACTCAGCAGCAGAGTAGCATAGCGCAAGGGCAGATGTCTTCACTGTGTCTGATTGTGATCCCCAGGTTGTGCCAGTCAGCTTTTGTATGATATTGTTTCTAGCACCCACTTTTTGTTTGATGTTTAGGCAGTGCTTCTTGTAGGTCAGAGAACGGTCCAGAGTGGCTCCCTGGTATTTGGGTGCACTGCAATGCTCCAGTGGGATTCCTTCCTAATATTTCATTTTAAAGCTTATCAGCATGAAGCTCACCTTACTTACTATAAAAAAATAAAACTTTATTTATATACCACTCTATCTCCCTAAGGGGGACTCAAGGTGGTTTCCAAGTAACATCACCGAAACATATAAAGTAAACAGCATAACATAAAATTAACAAAACAACATCAGCATAAAATTATCAGAATAACACATGGATATTAAAAATAATCCTGCCTATTCAGAGCAATTAAAAAGCCGGGCCAAGGCTAGTGCAAACTTAAAAAATGAGGGGACCAGGAATTAAGTACAGTACTATAACTGGCTAACAGCAATAGCAGGCACAGGTCTGTGGCTGCCTATTTTCAGGGCCTATTAGAGGGATGAATGGGGTAATAAGTAAGAAGTGCGAGGATGTATTCAACACTGTTTGGGGCTGGGCTAGAACTGGTCATTCTCAAAGGCTTGTTGAAACCATCAAGGAGGGGAGGGATGGGGCCTGTCTTATTTCCCTTGGAAATAAATTAAGAAGATTCCAACGGTATCCTAACCATGCCTACGAAGAAGCTCCCAATGAAGGCATGGAGGCAACAACCATATTGTGTTATGCTTCCTCCAAAACATGATTCCATATAAACATCATAGCTACTAGTCACTGACAGACCTATCCTACCCCAAAAACTTGAATAGACAGCCAACCAAACTGTTAGATCTTGCTCCTTGTGAATTGATGGTGTTGATGCTAGCTGAGCATTGGATGGAGCTGAGCTTCTGATCTTTGGCTGCTTTGTTTGAGTTGCTCAGTGGCATCCGCAGCAGAGGAGGGGGAAGACACAAAAGGGCTTCTTTCTCCCAATGATGGATGGAACCCTGACTAAAGCAAGGATGTACACTATATCTCAGCTGCTGCAGGGGTTAGATCACATTAAAAGAGGAACGTGCAGTTGCGCTGACAGAGCGTGAATGATTAGCCCCAGCCATCCGTCATTTCTTTCCAGTTTCTAATACGGTTTTGAGTAGACAACCAAGATCTTGTCGGGTTTCATCGGACGATAGTAAGATACAATCTCCCCTTCACTTTCCCTCCTGATGATGCTAGATATGTGACATTAATGCAATGTCTCCCTATGAGAGTGTTGGGGGTGTTCCAAACTGGTGGAAAGAAGTGTGAATTCTTGCAATATATACCTCTGGGTTTTGCGAGGCTTTGTAGTTTGTTGTCTCTTCCACATCTACTTATCCCCATTGTGGGGAAGAGATACCTATAGAGATTTCTTGGATCTGTTCACACCCAACAAAATACACCTTCTCTAGGAATTATATAGCACAATTCAACAGGGTTTCAACCATGCAAAGTCTGGGAAAGTCTCTCATGTGGATGCGGGGGCCGTACTGTATGCAAAAGAAATTACAGCCAGCCCTCCATATCCACAGATGCTGCATCTACTGATTTCAATGTCTAATGCTTGGAATTTTTTGAAAATCCAAAACACAAACTTTGATTTTGCCATTTATGTAAGGAACACCATTTTGGTATCTCAATGTATCTCATCAAACTTGAGCATTTGCGGATTTTGGAACTACAACCCAGTGTATATCAAGGGCCCAGTTGATTTTTTTCTTCAGCATCTTCTGCCACATGCAGGTCCTGCACTGGGTACAACACCAAATGATTCTTCTCTTTCTCCAGTGTTAACACCCTTCCTAGACTTGTAGAGGGTTATCGAGGAATCACTTTATCACAGCTTAGCCAACTCTGTCATCCTAAAGTCAATACTTCTAGCCTCCTGGCTCTGTTTTAATCCTGTTTTACCTCACCTTGAGCCACAAGGAGAGGTGGGTAATAAATTATTATTGTTGTTGTTATTATTATTATTTGGAAAGACAAAATAAGGTTTTCCCTCAACTTGTGCTCCATTGGCATAATTTACCATCCCACCACTATAATAAGAGACCAGACAACAGTGTGAATTGAAATATGGGCAACTTTTATTTAAAATGTTCTGGTTGCTTCTCTACTGCTTCTCAGTCACTATGCTACTCTGCTGCTGAGTATGCATGCCCAGTGTGGAACACATCTCACCACGCTAAAACAGTGGATGTGGCTCTTAATGAGACATGCCGCATTATCATGAGGTGTCTGCTCCCTACACCACTGAAGAAATTACACTGTTTAGCTGGTATTGCACCACCTGACATCCGCTGGGAAGTAGCAGCCAATAGTGAAAGGACCAAGGCAGTGACATCTCCATCTCATCCCTTGTTTGGGTATCAGCCAGCACGCCAACGACTCAAATCAATAAATAGTTTTCTAAGATCTACAGAGACACTCGCTGGAACACCTCAGCAAGTGAGAGTCCAAAAGTGGCAGGCTCAAACCCAGAACCTCAATCCATGGCTGATACCAAATGAGAGACTCCCCCCTGGGCACACAGAAGACTGGGCGACTTGGAAGACGCTGAACAGACTGTGCTCTGGCACCACGAGATGCAGAGCCAACCTCAAGAAATGGGGCTACAAAGTGAAATCCACGGCATGCGAGTGTGGAGGAGAGCATACCACTGACCACCTGCTGCAATGCAACCTGAGCCCTGCCACATGCACGATGGAGGACCTCCTTGCGGCAACACCAGAGGCACTCCAAGTGGCCAGCTACTGGTCAAAGGACATTTAATCAACTACCAAACTTGCAAGCTCTGTTTTGTCTGTTTGTTAAAAAAAATGTTAAAAATGTAATACAATTGTCTGGTTGATACTGACACAAAAAATATAAATATATTTAAAATGTTTCCTGAATTAACTTTTTGTGATTTGTATCATATAAATAACTAAAGGGCCATGAACTTGTTGTGTGTTTTAAGCTGAAGTAATAGCCTACACTGACCTACCCTTTGGCTAAGGTGGGCACAAAACCTTGATCCTCCGGATAAAGTCAACTTTAATATTTCCAGGGCGACCGCTCAGGAAAATGCAAGTCAGATGTTCCCACCTCAACATCTTTAAACTTTCTCACCCAATGACACACAGTACTCACATCAACACAATCACCATCAACAGCTTGCATTCTCTGATGAATCTCCTTTGGGGTGACACCTTCTGCTGTAAAGAATTCAATGACTGCACATTGCTTAAGTCGCATTGATCGACCGTTTGCACAGGGTTCCATACTTTGCACTTTAACAACACAACTGTTCAATGATAAGGCTTCCCGCGAAAATGGAACTGTAGAGGAGAGTCTACTGAACAAGCCAGTACCTGCTATCATCTTACTGATGTACACTTGTAAGAAATCAAGTTTTTTAAATGTGGTTATGATCTGCTGCTAAATACGTATTAAGCAACTAAAAGAAGAAGTGTGTGTGTGAGAGAAAAGAATTGCCCGTGTTATAGTGGAGTCAGTCTGGAGAGATCATTACAAAATCCCATTATCACTTCTACAAGTTGGGACTATTTGTCATCACAGAAGAGATGACAAGCCCAGAAATACTACATTTGTTATTATCAGATGATAAATGATATTCCATTAGAGCTGCAATACATCATCTGAAAAGCTGCAAAGAAGATATCAGACCTATCAGCACTTGACTTATAATTTAATTTTCAAAAGCTGTCAACTAAAATTCCAAAGGCTAAGCATTTTCATTTCTGAAGTTCATCTTATTTATTTTTCCTCATCTGTTAGTCTAATTTTTTTTGATATGGCAAACGTAACTGATTGCGTACAATGCATAATTCTCTTCCTCTTGATTAAGTAATACGTCAGGTGTCACTTTTGTGTTGAAAAATAAATGACAGCTAATAAATGCCAAAGGGTAGTAAAGGACACGCCAAATTTTAATTTGCTTCTAAAATCTAGGAATGTGACACTAAAGAACTGATCAGTTTTATATATGTATATGCATGCATCTGAGTGTGTCTATATAGATATTTTTCCAGGAGAGACAAATTAACAATCTTGATGAAAGAAGAGACCAATAGCATATCTATTTTTTAATTATTGGATTTTTATAGTATGATTAAAAGAAATTTAAAAGGAGAGGGAAAAAAGCAGAAACATGGGGGATGTATAGTATGAACATGGACTAGGTATATATAGTATATAAACACTGATAAAATCCCCAAAACACATTTACTTCTATAGCTATATCTCCCCTCACATTGTACTTATGTGATCCCTAGTTGTCCAAGTAGTAGTGCCTTCCAACATCGCTATCCTGGCGGTGGGTCCATAGGTGACTGTGGAACCCTATTCTTGATCTGCATCTTCTCCCGCAGGTGGTTTCCAGGTGGAAGGTGGTTCCGGTTAGGGTTAGGGTTGGCGTGACGTGCCTTCCTCTTGGCACATTTCTCTCTTTCGCCCTCCATTTGTGCCTCTTCAAATTCTACAGCACTGTAGGTCACAGCCGACTTTATTGAAAGAATTGTGTTTCTTATCACACAATATCAGCTCATGTTTCTGAATGTACCACGTTCTGAATACTTACTTAGGCGATCCCTCATTGTCCGAGTAGGATAGTCTTCCAGGATCGGTGTGCTGGCTGTGGGTCTGTAGATGAACATGGAGCCCTATTCTTGATCTGCATCTTTTCCCGCAGTGAGGCCATTGGTTTCCAGGTGGAAGGCAGTGCCGGTTGGGGTTGGCTTGATGCGCCTTCCCCTTGGCACATTTCTCTCTTTCGCCCTCCATTTGTGCCTCTTCAAATTCTACAGCACTGCTGGTCACAGCTGACCTCCAGCTGGAGAGCTCAAGGGTCAGGGTTTCCCAGTTCTCAGTGTCTATGCCAGAGTTTTTAAGGTTGGCTTTGAGCCCATCTTTAAATCTCTTTTCATGTCCTCCAACACTCCATTTTCCATTCTTGAGTTCGGAGTAGAGCAACTGCTTTGGGAAATGGTGGTTGGGCATCCAGACAATGTGACTGGTCCAGCCGAATTGATGGTGGAGGACCATCGCTTCAGTGTTGGTGGTCTTGCTTCTTCCAGGATGCTGACATTTGTCTGCTTGTCTTCCCAAGAAATTTGCAGGATTTTCCAGAGGATTTTCCAGATGGAATTGTTCCAGGAGTTGCATGTGACATCTGTAGACTGTCCACGTCTCGCAGGCGTATAGCAAGGTTGGGAGGACAATAGCTTTATAAACAAGCACCTTGGTATCCCTACGGATGTCCCGGTCCTCAAAACCCCACTCTGTAAACAGTGCACCATCACATATAAATATAAGGCCTTGCACATTTCTGGGTTTAGCTTTTGCGGATTTGATTACACTATGCAACAAAATTGATCTTTTCTGTTCCTGGTTCGAAAGAGTTATTTCATGTTTAATTGTGCGTTGCTTATTTTGAAAGTAGTTGTTCTATTCCAGAGACTTCATTTTTGTGGTTGAAACAAACTATGTTGAATTGGCTGAGACTCTGAGATACTCATTAAAAATTAGAGCAAACTTTATAACCCAGAAACACAAATCATGTTATATAGTGTAATTCACAAAATCTCTAGGTCCTCCAATGGTCAATATCTGGTGAACGTTGACCATAAAGTTGTACTGCAGAATCTAGAGTTGTGTTTCCCAATCTGTGGTCCATGGATCACCAGTGGTCCAAAAGTACTAAAATATGGTCCATGGCCTCACTGTTACTACATCGTTGCAACAAAAAGCGACTGTCTGTGCCAAGGCTTATTAAATATTGTTTTCTGTGGGCAAGCAGATGGCAACTATTGGATGGTATATGTTCTGTATCAGAAACTAGTGCTGATGTGCTTTATCTAATACAATTTTCTGAATCAGCACCCCAAATAACCAAACCGAATCTAAACAAAAAACTTATTCGTAACCCTTTTGGTACTAATGTTGGAGATTGAACCGTGGTCAAAGTGGTCCCTGATCAAGTGATCCCTGGTCAAGTGGTCCCTCATAAATCACTGGTCTAGAGATTCCTAGAGAGATGTTCTCTCCAGGGGAAAATCCTTTATTTAATTCATTGTTTTCCCCACTTTCCTGTGATGCTAACCCTCATGAAAGTGGAGGGACTATTGTACTATGTTGTCAAAGAGCAGGGAGATCAGCAGAGATATGTTCTGATCTTCTTCCAAAGAAGATCCACCCAGATAAAATCTACACAGTGTCTCCAAGTAGAGAAAAAATTCTGAATATGTCTCCAAAGATTAAACATACTTTCTGTCAACGTGGAAATAGGTGTGTCAAGGAGGCTAGGTGGATTTGGGGGAGATACTGGTTTGTTCCATGCTTAGAACAGACACCTGGTGTCCACACTGACCAAAAAGGATGTTTTGTGATAGTATAAGTCTTCCTTAAGCTATTGTAATTCACCAATAGGATGTCAGCTATTTCCTTAAATTTTGTGCTTGGGCACCTCTCACATTTCTTAATATCACGTTTTATGTACGAATCTTACAAAATAGATATGACCAACAAGGCACTAACAAAGTTTTGCACAGCCTTAGTATCTAATGCATTTCATTTCACCACTTAAAAGGAATTCATTTGGAAAAACAGCTTGGAATTAAGGCTAACATTTTTTTGTTGACTGTAAAGATGGGATCCAAAGACATACACAACTCTGAAAGCTTTTTGTTTTGAAGTACCATTTAATTTTTTAAGCCAGTAATTTCTTTTGCATTTTACGTTGAGATCTTCAGATTTGTTTGAACTCCCTTTTCAATACTGCCACCTACAAGGTAGAACAAAATCTCCTGAGCGGGAATTTCATTGGCGAGCATCGCCGTTGGCAGTGTGTTGTATTCCTGCCACATTTATCTCTGTCCTTTTTTTCAAATTTGATTTTAAATATTTACAGCATCATACATCTTTTCCCTCCCGAAATTACTAATGAACTGTTATTGTCTGTAAAACCTACTGCATGACGGATGGCCAACTTAAAGGAGAACATCAATGTTTTATTTGTGAAATATCAGATGTGAAAGTTGGAAATGGATCATGTTTTTTAAAAAAGTTGTGGGGCTCATTTACAGAATGTTATTTTACAGCCTCCATAAATGAAGATGCTGTGATATGTGTGTGTGTGTGTGTGTGTGTGTGTGTGTAAAGATTTCCCCTTGACACTAGTAATGTCCTACTCTGGAGGGTGGTGCTCTTCTCCATTTCTAAGCGGAAGAGCTAGAATTGTCTGTAGAAACCTCCAAAGTCATGTGGCCAGCATGACTGCATGGAGTGCTTTTACCTTCCTGCCAGAGCGGTACCTATTGATCTACTCACATTTGCAAGTTTTCGAACTGCTAGGTTGGCAGAAGCTGGGGCTAACAGCAGGAGCTCACCCAGCTCCCTGGATTTGAACCACTGAGCTTTTGGTCAGCAAGTTAAGCAGCTCAGAGGTTTAACCCACTGCACCACCAATGGGGCATATATAGGGAATATAATCAGCAATGCCTTGAGTAGAACTGAATAATGCAATTAAATGGATCTCTTGTTAGACTTCTCATAACACTGGCCAACACACAATTTGGTGCCCCAAATGTTAGACCTGTTTCTGGGTATGTATCGCCTGCTGATTCCAAAAATGACAGTGGTTTCCCTCCCATCAGTTCCAGTTTTTGAGATCCAGAAAATATGTCATATATCAGTAATCATCTGCTTGCTTATAGAAAACCATGATAACCATATTTTAAAAGGTTATTCATGGTTTATTTGGGACCCCAATTCAGAAAATTGCAGTGAATAGACTGCATCTGCTCTAGTTTCTTAAGTATGGTTATCATTATTTCCTAGGCATGAACAAATTAAGACTGGTAGATGGTATATGTTCTGGATCTCAAAAACTAGAGCTGATAGGAGGAAATTGTGTTGGCCAGTAGTTAGGAAAATACAATATGATCCATGAATCCATGGAGAATATATTTCAAGAACACCACCACCACGTCCAATGGATACCTGAAAGTATGAATAACAGCACACCTTATATTTTGACTGCATTTGGACTGGAATTTTACTATAGAATTGCACTTCTGGAAGGCCACAAACCTCTCTGGGAGTGAGAATATTTTTTGGAGTTTGGGTAAATGAATCTATGTATATCAAATCCATAGGGAAGAGGCTGTACTCAATTGATACCCAATCAACCACAACACCCTAGAAAAGTAGAAGACATGCTATAAATATTCATAAAGGAAAGGAAAATGTTATCTTAATGTCATTAAGAAATCTCTTTCTTTTGGTTCTAAAGACTAACTAATTGTAACGCCCTCCTCTTTTCTTTCTCTTTCTTCTTCCTCTCTTCCTTTTCCTCCTTCTCCTTCTTTCCTCTGCCCCAATCTTTGAGAAGGAAAATCACAGATATTTTGAAAGTTCACCATCCTCCTTCTTTCTAATAGATCAAAAACAAAATATGTGTACAGGTGCATCAACACTGCAGAATTTATGCAGTTTGACATCACTTGAACTCCCATGCCTCAATACTTACTTACTTAGGTGATCTCTTGTTGTCTGAGTAAAATCGTCTTCCAAGATCGGTGTACTTGCAGTGGGTCCGTAGGTGACTGTGCAGCCCTATTCTTGATCTGCATCACCTCCCACAGTAAGGGCATTCGTTTTCTCGGAGTGTGGTGGAGGCTCCTTCTTTGGAAGTTTTTAAACAGAGGGTGGATGGCCATCTGTCAGGGGTGATTTGAATGTAATATTCCTGCTACTTGGCAGGGGGTTGGACTGAATGGCCCATGAGGTCTCTTCCAATTCTTTGATTCTATGATTCTATGATTCCAAGTGGAAGGGGGTCTCGGTCGGGGTTGGCTTGACACACCTTTCTCTTGGCACGTTTCTCTCTTTTGCCCTCCATTTGTGCCTCGTCAAATTCTACAGCACTGCTGGTCACAGCTGACCTCCAGCTGGAGCGCTCAAGGGCCAGAGCTTCCCAGTTCTCAGTGTCTATGCCAGAGATTTTAAGGTTGGCTTTGAGCCATCTTTCAGTCTCTTTTCCTGCCCACAAACATTCAGTTTTCCATCCTTGAGTTCAGAGTAGAGCAACTGCTTTGGGAGATGGTGGTTGGGCATCCGGACAATGTGGCCAGTCCTGTGGAGTTGATGGTGGAGGACCATCACTTCAATGCTGGTGGTCTTTGCTTCTTCCAGCATGCTAACATTTGTCCGCTTGGTATCCCTACAGATGTCACGGTCCTCAAACACTCTCCGCTTCATTCAGAAAAATGCTGCACTCGCAGAGCTCAGGTGTTGTATTTCAGTGTCAATGTTGACTTTTGTGGAAAGGTGGCTGCCAAGGTAGTGGATATGGTCAACATTTTCTAATGTTACACAATTAAGCTGTGTTTCTGGCATTGGAGAAGGATTGGCTGGCGACTGCTGAAAGAGCACTTTGGTTTTCTCAATGTTCAGTGACATGCCTCAATACTATGAAATCATAGGAGCTGTGGTCTTCCCTGCCAAATAGTCCTGGAGCCTCGTTCAATTACAAATCCCAGAATCCCATTGAATCATTGAGCTATGTCAATTCAAGAGGTGTCAACTGCATTAATTCTACAGTGTAGATGCATCCCAGAAATGATGTCTCAAAAAGGCTAAAGTGGATCCCCCTACTTTCTGTCCCTTATTTGATTTGTAGATAACATTTAATAATAACTACAATTAAAAATAAGCCAAGGAAGACAATTCTTGAAAGACAATCAGCTCTTAAAAACCTACTGTTATTAAATGTATTGTCGAAGGCTTTCATATCTGGAATTGCTGGGTTGTTGTAGGTTTTTTCGGGCTATATGGCTATGTTCTAGAGGCATTCTCTCCTGACGTTTCGCCTGCATCTATGGCAAGCATCCTCAGAGGTAGTGAGGTCTGTTGGAACTAGTAAAAGGGGTTTGTATATCTGTGGAATGACCAGGGTAGGACAAAGGACTCTTGTCTGCTAGAGCTAGGTGTGAATGTTTCAACTGACCACCTTGATTAGCATATAATGGCCTGACAGTGCCTGGAGCAAACTTTTGTTGAGAGGTGATTAGATGTCCTTGTTTGTTTCCTCTCTGTTGTTGTGCTGTTGTAATTTTATAGTTTTTTTTAATACTGGTATCCAGATTTTGTTCATTTTCATGGTTTCCACCTTTCTGTTGAAATTGTCCACATGCTTGTGTATTTCAATGGCTTCTTTGTGTAGTCTGACATGGTGGCTGTTAGAGTGGTCCAGCATTTCTGTGTTCTCAAATAATATGCTGTGTCTAGGTCTAAAATTTCAACAGGAGAACAACAGAGAGGAAACAAACAAGGACATCTAATCACCTCTCAACAAAAGTTTGTTCCAGGCACTGTCAGGCCATTATATGCTAATCAAGGTGGTCAGTTGAAACATTGACACCTAGCTCCAGCAGACAAGAGTCCTTTGTCCCACCCTGGTCATTCCACAGATATACAAACCCTTTTTACTAGTTCCAACAGACCTCACTACCTCTGAGGATGCTTGCCATAGATGCAGGTGAAATGTCAGGAGAGAATGCCTCTAGACCGTGGCCATATAGCTTGAAAAAAACCTACAACAACCCAGCAATTCTGGACATGAAAGCCTTTGACAATACATTTAATAACAGTAGGTTTTTAAGAGCTGGTCTTCCTTTGCTTATTTTTAATTCTAGTGCTACAATTCTGTAGTATGAATGAGCCCCTTCTGCCTTCCCTGAAGTAAAGTAACAGTTTCCACCTGTTTGGTAGGGAATGTTGTTTTGGCCTCACACTGGAAGAAACCACTTCAAATGTTTAAAAGTTTTCGCAAAACCTTGTGCACAAAGGTCTCCAATAATTGTGCAAACACTTCTATTGGTGCCAATGGAAAATATTGGGTGTAGGAATGTAATTCATAATTAATTGCCTTCATAAATGTGTCAATGAGTAATTTTAGCTATTTTCTTCGGGTTTTTTAACCAATTCGCAATTTAGGACTTTCTCTGTGAAAGATTCGCACATGGCTATTTTGCGCAGAAAACAGCAGAATAACAGAAAATACTGTGTGAAACAATCATGTGACTCTTGGGCAGAATATGTTATGAAATCCAAATATTCTAATCAGTCCAAGGTTGTTTTTGATCATCTTATAAATATTTTAGAATAGTCTTTCCATGCCTTGTCATATTTACAATGCCTACAAGTGAATTCAAAGTTACCATTCCTCCTGATTTAAAAGGCTCTGCTGAATATCTTCCCCAAGAGACAATTATCGATTGCTCAGTTTGTATTTCTATTTTATATATTTAATAATAATAATAATAATAATAATAATAAACTTTATTTATATCCTTCCCCATCTCCCCAAGGAACTTGGGATGGCTCACAACATAAATAATACAATAAAGTGCAGTACAGTAAAATGTATAGAATGGAAAAATAATGAATAACGCATCCAATTGATATAAAACACAAAATACAACACAAACAAGTAAACAAAATTAACAATAAAAATGACAAAACATTAGATTAAAAACACAGACATTCCTTTGAGATAAAAAGGAGTTTGCTACCCCATATTTATCTCAAAAACACAATCATTCCTATGAGTTAAAAGGGGCTTGCTACCCCATATTTATCTCATAAGATTGATACATAACTATTTTAACATTTCTAGGCCACTTTTCTCAAGATTGGGAAAGGCGTACGGCAGGGTTGTATACTCTCACCCAACCTATTCAGCTTGTATGCAGAACACATCATGCGATGTGCGGGGCTTGACGAATGCAAGGCTGGGGTGAAAATTGCTGGAAGAAACATTAACAGATATGCAGATGACACCACTTTGATGGCTGGAAGCGAGGAGGAGCTGAGGAGCTTTCTAATCAAGGTGAAAGAAGAAAGCGCAAAAGCTGGGTTGCAGTTAAACATAAAAAAAACCAAGATTATGGCAACAAGAATGATTGAGAACTGGGAAAGAGAGGGAGAAAACATGGAGCCAGTGACAGACTTTGTATTTCTAGGTGCAAAGATTACTGCAGATGCAGACTGTGGCCAGGAAATCAGGAGAGGTTTCCTTCGTGGGAGGAGAGCAATGTCCAGTCTTGATAAAATAGTAAAGAGTAGAGACATCACACTGGCAACGAAGATCCACATAGTTAAAGCCATGGTATTCCCCATAGTCACCTATGGATGTGAGAGCTGGACCATAAGGAAGGCTGAGCGAAGGAAGATAAATGCTTTTGAACTGGGTTGTTGTAGGTTTTTTCGGGCTATATGGCCATGTTCTAGAGGCATTTTCTCCTGACGTTTCGCCTGCATCTATGGCAAGCATCCTCAGAGATAGTGAGGTCTGTTGGAACTAGGAAAAAGAGTTTATATATCCGTGGAATGACCAGGGTGAGATAAAGGACTCTTGTCTGTTGGAGCTAGGTGTGAATGTTTCAACTGATCACCTTGATTAGCATTTGATTGCCTGGCAGTGCCTGGAGTAAACTTTTGTTGAGAGGTAATTAGATGTCCTTGTTTGTTTCCTCTCTGTTGTGCTATTCTGCTTTCGAACTGTGTTGGAGGAAAGTTCTGAGAGGGCCTTGGACCCCAAAAAGGTCCAACCAGTCCACACTTCAGGAAATAAAGAATGAACAATGATGCTGGGGAAAATGGAAGGGAAAAGGAAGAGGGGCCGAGCAAGGGCAAGATGGATGGATGGTATCCTTGAAGTGACTGGTTTGACTCTGAAGGAGCTGGGGGTGGTGACGGCCGACAGGGAGCTCTGGCGTGGGCTGGTCCATGAGGTCACGAAGTGTCGGAAGTGACTGAATGAATACACAACAACAATAGGTCACTTTTCATCCCAAAGTTACTGACACAATCTAACAAAATTTACTAAAAATACTGTTAAACAACCTAAAAAGCAAATTCCAAATTCCACAACTGTCTGAGCACAGTCGTGAGGTTAGGTTAGGGCATGAACACCCCAAACAATTTAAGGAGGGAATTAATTGTCAGTGGTGAGTCACAATTAATTTGCGATAGCCCAGTATTCTGGGTGACAATAAAGGAGCATTTCTGCAAAGAATACGAAGAGGTACATGCCTAGTAAATATCAGCATTTATCCCTTTACAGGAAGCCAATGTATAATTCTTTCCAAACACCAGATGTCAGTGTTGCATTAAACAGACGGCTTCAGTAAATTACTTTGCTTCTGTAAGCTTGGAAAAGGGTGTTCTTTTTAATTAAATATATTATATATGAGTCATATCTATACATTAGAAACTTGAAAAATACTGGATCTAATTTGAAATCCTATTTTATAATATATTTATACATATTGGGAAAAACTGTTGCTTAGTTCTTAGACCAAAACATAGATCTGTTGGGGTTTTTTTCTATAAGGATTGAGAATGATAGATTTCTTTTTTTAAAAAAAAAAATAATTCCTTAAATGACACTGTGGTGAGCTATATATAGTAGGGCTGGGTAACCATGGAAAAATTTGTTTCGAAACTCGATTCGTTTCCAGGGGGCGCTAGCGTTTCCAAATTCTAAATACTTCCGAAATTTTGAGATTTCAAAATTTCGTTATTTACGAAATTTCGTTAATTTCGAATCGATTCGTTAATGGCGGACGCGATTGCGCAATATGCTAAAAAATCCTCCAAATGGGACAGGGAGAACTTCTGAAGCTTCCTTCTCCCTCTGTTGTTGACTGTTGGTGTGATAAAACAAACAACAACTATAAAACTTGCACCAGACATGCGAAAATACTTACGAAATAATTTCGAAATAATAACGAAACAATAACGAAATAAATTGAAAAAATTGTTTCAAATCTAATTTACTCCTCACACTATTCCTGCATGGCTCAATATCGGATCGTAAGCTAATTTAAATACGAATTAATAACGAATTACGAAATTAACGAACGAAACCGCCCAGCCCTAATATATAGTCTTAAGTAACACTTCAGTTCATGGATAACATTATATTTTCACTTAGAGTTTCCTTCGCTAGCTTCTCCCAGTAGATGTCGCTCTGAACAAAATGAGGAAGGTTTCACAATGGGGCTGGCCTACAAAATTGAGGTTCTTTTGCTGAAATCCCATTGTTCCCCAGTAAAATCTGACATAGATAGTTTATGGCAATGCCATCTATTGCTTTCTTTGATGTCCACTGAGCCATCAAAGAAAGCAATGCATTTCAGTTGAAAGAAACAGCAATGGAAAGAGGCATTTTCAGCACAATGACATGGATGTTTGGTGTCAATTGATGGGAGTTGGTCAATAGATAGGGCATACTTATCCCATCCATTGCAATGGGTGATACATCTATTATGGGTTTTAGTCCAACTTTTGAAAGAGTTGTCAAAGTGCAAACATATGGAGCCCCAAATAGGTTCCATACTTTGGGTGAGGTGGTCCCTCAGGTACATCAGCCCCAGACCTAGTTTTACCACTTCCTGGAAAGGAAAGTTATTAATCATGAAAATGTGTATATGCCACTCTGTCTAAATATATCATGTCATCATACTGAGTATGCATGTCCAGTGTGGAACACATCTCACCACACTAAAACAGTGGATGTGGCTCTTAATGAGACATGCTGCATTATCACAGGGTGTCTGTGCCACACACTACTGGAGAAATTACACTGCTTAGCCGGTATTGCACCACCTGACATCCGCCGGGAAGTAGCAGCCAACAGTGAAAGGACCAAGGCAGTGACATATCGAGCTCATCCCCTGTTTGGGTATCAGCCAGCACATCAATGACTTAAATCTAGAAATAGTTTTCTAAGATCTACAGAGACACTTGCTGGAACACCTCAGCAAGTGAGAGTCCAAAAGTGGCAGGCTCAAACCCTGGTATAAGCCAGCACATCATTTTTTTCTGTTGGTCATGGGAGTTCTGTGTGCCAAGTTTGGTTCAATTCTATCATTGGTGGAGTTCAGAATGCTCTTTGATTGTAGGTGAACTATAAATGCCAACAGTTACTACACCCAAATGACAAAATCAATTTTTTTTTAGTGATGATCACTCCTTATTTATTTATTTATTTATTATTTGAACTTATATGCTACCACTCCCCTGGGGCTCGGAGCAGCTTACAAGAACAGGCTAAAATCTAACACAATTTAAAAACAATTTAAAACAATTTAAAAACAGCAATATTAAAAGTCAAAGGCCTGTCGAAACAGATATGTCTTACATGCCCTGCGGAAAGCTGATAAGTCCTGCAAGGCACAAACTTCAGGTGGCAGAGTGTTCCAGAGTGATGGTGCCACTGCTGTAAAGGCTCTGTGTCTGGTTGCCGTCAGACGCAAGGTCTTGACACTGGGAATTTCCAACAAATCTTGGTCCTCAGAACGGAGGGATCTCTGGGGTTGGTAGGGGGTGAGGTGGTCCCTCAGGTACATCGGCCCCAGACCATGCAAGGCCTTAAAGGTGAGTACCATCACTTTGAAAGTGATCCGGTGCTCAATTGGTAACCAATGCAGCTGCAGCAAGATTGGAGTTATGTGGCATCTCATTGGAATTCCCGCAAGAAGCCGAGCAGCTGCATTTTGTACCAACTTGAGCTTCCGGATCACCGACAGAGGGAGGCCAATGTAGAGGGTGTTACAGTAGTCCAGTCTTGAGATGACCGTGGCCTGGATCACCGTAGCTAGGTTGTCCCTGGACAGGGAGGGGGTCAGCCGTCTAGCCTGCCGCAGATGAAAGAAGGCGGTTCTGCTCACGGCAGAGACCTGGGCCTCCATCGTCAGCAGAGGGTCCAAAAGGACTCCCAGACTCTTTACCAATGATGACGGGCGTAGCGCTCGCCATCCAGGGTAGGCAGCTGGATATCCCCACTGCCCGGTTGACCTAGCCATAGGATCTCTGTCTTTGCTGGATTCACCCTCAACCTGCTGGCACACAGCCATCCAGTAACGGCCTCAAGGCACTGATGGAAACAATCGGGTACAGAGTCTGGTTGGCCTTCCATCTTCAGCACCAGCTGAGTGTCATCAGCATGTAACACTCAAGCCCAAAATCTCAAACCAGCTGAGCAAGTGGTCACATATAAGTGTTAAAGGCACTTGGCCAACAGAGGGGAGAGAATGTCCCCCTGAGAATGCCCGCCCCCCTTGGGTTAGTAGGTGTCTTATGGCCAAATTTGGCAGCAATTTGTCCTGTGGTTTTTTGAGTTATGTTAATCCCACAAACGAACATTACATTTTTATTTATATAGATAATTGTTGAGGCATCAAATTGTTGCCAGTTGTGAACTGCCCTGAGTCGCCTCTGGGCTGAGAAAGGCGGTATATAAATATGGTAAATAAAGAATGGTTGAATCCGTGAATGCAGAATCCATTGATAAAGAGGTCTGACTGCATAGCAAAAATAGATGTAAAGCAGTCATGATTTACAAGCCACTTTCACTGTACAATCTACTTAAGTCATTAACTGAGAAGATTCAAAGAATAGCATTGGAAATGAATATATTTATTTTATTTTATTTCCATCTGGCCACAAGATGGAGCAATGGCATTTTCCTTTCCTTTGAAAATATATCTCGCTCATTTGGTAACTGGATTGCTTTCTGTGCTAGCTAGAACTGATTCAGACATTTAAACCGATAAGACTGTTTTCGTTAAGATCCTTATGTAACCCCAATGGAAACGACAATTGCTGGAGACATTATTAACCCACAAGTACAGTTTTGCCCAGTCTTCCATAGGCAGACTGGGCAATATGTAGACAGCTACTATCCATCTTCAGCACATGGGATTGATGGCGACACAATCATTGAGGACCTTTTCTCTTTTCCAGCGCAGGACTATATGAAAGGTGACTTACCCAGCTGCGTAGGAGTAGTAAACTAATCATACATGGGTGAGCAATGTGTGATTTATTTCACAGTGAAAGAAAAAAAAACATGGGGTTATTGTGATAGGTTTTGAGATTAAGAACATTTATGAACCTATACTTAGTTTTAGGACAGGAATGGGCAACTGTGTTGGCATGGGAGCCAATCTATCTGCCCCAGTATATTACAGGACACCTCTCCCATCAAAATATCTCCATTTTCATCCATTTCCTTCCCCAAAATGGTGACCAGAAGTGAAAATACATACGTTAATCACCATTTTGGGAAAAGTATGGACAAAAATTGGAGGTATTTGAAAGTTGGGGGTTTCTGGGGAGATCTGGGGCAAGATTATCATGTGTATATTTGTGCCTGTGAGGGGTTCTATGCATGCAAGTCTCCAAATGTTTGTTTGTTTTTTAAATGTGGGTTGGGGGAATTTAAAAAAACTAGCAAATAGCTTCAGGCATACCAAAATGAGGTATAGGTTCTTCATATAGGTCTTCATATAGGACTGTGGTGCAGCTGGCTGGGAGTCAGCTGCATTAAGATCTCTACTGACCAAAAGGTCATGAGTTCAAAGCCAGCCCGGGTCGAAGTGAGCTTCCGATCAAATTTGTGTAGCTTGTTGTCGACCTTTGCAGCCCAAAAGACAGTTGCATCTGTCAAGTAGGAAAATTAGGTACTGCTTAGCGGGGAGGCAAATTTAACTAATTTACGAGGCCAAAAAAAAATCTCCAACAAGCATGCAAAGAATGAGGAAGTACTTCATCAGTGTTACAAATGGTCAGTGAAGGGACAGCTCCCCTGGTGGCCAGAATACCCTCAAGAAAAAGCTGGAATGTTAAATTGCCTCTGTGTCTGTCTATATATGTTGTGTGTCTATGGCATTGAATGTTTGCCATGTATATGTCCATTGTAATCCACCCTGAGTGCCCTGCGGGGTGAGAAGGGCAGAATATAAATACTGCAAATAAATAAATAAATAAATGTTCCATCTCTGTTCAAGAACCACGTAGGCTGAATAATAGAGTGGGCAAGGACGACCCCTATGACCACATTGAATCATAGAAACATAAAATCATAGAATCATAGGTTTGGAAGAGACCTCATGGGCCATCCAGTCCAACCCCCTGCCAAGAAGCAGGAAAATTGCATTCAAAGCACCGCAACAGATGGCCATCCAGCCTCTGTTTAAAAGTTTCCAAAGAAGGAGCCTCCACCACACTCTGGGGGCAGAGAGTTCCACTGCTGAACGGCTCTCACAGTCAGGAAGTTCTTCCTAATGTTCACACATTCCTAATGTTCACACAGCCAAATTTTTATCTTTCTTTTGAAGGCTAGGAGAGAGGGGCTGATCTAATGTCACTGGGGAGTTCCATAAACAAAGGGCCACCACTGAGAAGGCCCTGTCTCTCGTTCCCACCAGTCATACCTGTGAAAGAGACGGGACTGAGAGCAGGGCCTCCCAGACAATCTTAATCTCCGTGATGATTCATAGCAGGAGATACGTCGTTCTATATTGAGAGACTAAGAACAGTTTGTTTATCATTTTTTCTTCTGCCAGGTAAGTTCCTTACCTTTATCACCTATACAGGAGGCACACATAGAAAGGAAACCTCCTGAATTTGGACAGTGAGGACATGGGGAAATTCCATTCAATTAACGGCTTCATAAGAACTTACCAAAATTTACAATTTTTTCCATATGCGAAATAGAAAAAATATATTTAAAATGAATGCCAAAGATTGAAAAAACCTTCAGTTGTTCTGAACTTTAATAACATTAGTTAAAAATATTCTTTTTAAATGATATTATGATAAACACTGTTCCGAGATTGGCTGGTCAATACACATTGGATTTTGCTAGTATCCTTGTCCATATTCTCAAAACCTCAGCTATGACCACATTGAATAAATTGCCCAATGAAAACATTTGCTAAAGTGTATGGTTATTTATGGCTTTCAACGCAAAGTTAGCTGAGACAGCAAACCCATGTTATTGGAGCTTAATTCATTCTCAGACCAGCAGAGGTGAGAAAGCAGTCAATTATTTCAGCGTGACACCGAGGCTTTATTTATGTTTCCATTGATTCACAAGTTGTAATATTATTTACTTAGGATATTGCCTTGACTTTCAGATGCAAAAATGTATCTTTTGTCCAAGAGTGGGTTATTTTTTTCCTGTTGTGCAAGTTATTTCCCTTACCTAGTACTGGTAACAAGAGAGTCATCACTTTTACTCCCCGATTCTCATTAGTTAAGCTCTTGGGAGGTTTGCTGAAAAGCAGATGTGTACTCATTGGTCGTCTTAATTATTTGTTTGACATCTAGAAGATAAAACACACTCATACACACAGTCTTAGACTGGTAGCAAGAAAAAATGCCCTCTGCAAAAATATTGTTGTTCACCAATTTCTCTTGTACATGAAGTAATTGTTTATAGAGCTTCAGGCAGTTCTAAATTCATAACTATATGAGACGTTATGAGTATCTAGTTTGTTCTCGACATCATTGTACTTCTCATCCAACATTTTAAAAAAAACATCATCAATACAATATACAGGTTGAGAATCCCTATTTGTAATTCCAAAATTCAAAATATTCTGATATCCAAATTTGTCCACACGGGCAGTTATGATTGTGACACCTTTGCATCCTGACAGTCCAGTATAGACAAACTTTGCTTCATGCATAAATGTCACAATACCAGGGCTCTGCCTTATTTAGATAGAGATGAACCAAACTCCCAGTATGTGTTAAACAATTTAATTAAAACATCACTTGCACTCAGCCACAGAATATAAAACAAAAACAGCAAACACTGTTGCAGATTCAAAATAACTCTGTAGTCAAAAGTTCCAGTTCAGTGGTCAAATGCCATTGGTTCAATAAACAAAGTCCAGGGATCAAGAGTCTATACCGTAGTCAAAAGCCAGTCCAAAAATTCAAGGTTCCAGGATTCCAAAGGTTCAGGAGACAGGTTAGGAAACCAAAATCCACAAACCTGGGGGGAAACCAGCAGCATCTACCACCAAGATAAAACAAATACTTTTCTCCCAGACATCAGTTCCAAGGCTCACTCTTTATATCTAGAAACACCCAGCTGCAACCTATCTCTTGTATACCTCCACCCTTAATTACTTTCACCCATGAACTCTTACTTACAGGTTACGCAACCCTTTAGAACTAAGACTTACATTGACCCTTCCATCACCAACCACCATCAACTGCAGAACAGAATACATGACAATAAAATTATTAAGCATATTGTATGCATTTGCCATCAGGTTATATGCATAAGATGTATATGAAACATGCATAAACCGCATGTTTAGACTTGAGTCTCATCTCTTAGATATCTCATTATGTATGCACAAGCAATAATAATAATAATAATAATATAATAATAATAATAATAATAATAATAATAATAATAATAATTTTATTTATACCCCCCCTCCATCTCCCAAAAAGGGGACTCAAGGCAGCTAGCATGAGGCCAAGCCCGGATTCAATACAGCAAAATAAAATAAAATACAAAGCAAGAAGAAATTACAACATAATAAAATAAATAAATAAACAAGATAAAAGAAACAGTGCAAAACAACATAATGATAACTCAAACACAATGGGAGGGCCAAATGCACAAGACAAGATGATAAAACCCTGGGTGAGATAGGAGTAAAAAATGTATTTGTGAGGGAGGAACCCAGAAAGGACGAGCACTGAGATTGGGCCTTCATTACAGCTATAATGTAATGCAAATACAGGTATACCAAAAATCCAAAACACTTCTGGTCCTAAGAATTTTGAATAAGGGAGACTCATTAAAAAAATCAATGGACATCAAATTATTTGATCAATATTTGATCAGAGCAAACCTGGCCCAGGTCAAGCAAGTATTCCCATAGGAGAAAATAACTACTGCACTTAAACATTTTCAAAGTAGAGGCTGAGAAAGTCAATGAAAAGTATGAACATACCATTAAAAGCTTTTTATGATGTCTTAAAGTAAAGGACTAACAGCTTTCTTGAAACCAATAGAATGAAGAGAGTAATCTTGAGAGAGAACCAAACAGTATTACGGGTAAAAATGTATTACTGCAATGGATTTTTTTCATCCTAGCTGTTTTTCATCCAAGGCTTCTTTTTTTCCATATAAATTTTATGACAAGTAATATGAAAAATAGGGATAATTTCCCCAAAATCAGTGGATGAGTGAAACATTCTGAAACTTGGGAGGGAAACAGTGGTAAATGTGTGCTACAATTGTGGCAAGTTTCATCCCAATAGCTCTAACAATGAGGGAGACAGAATCCCCTGAAATTTCTCCATTGGCACAATTACTTAACAAAAATGTAACAAAAATTGTTGCTTCAATATAGTTATAGACCCATTATGATATTTTAGAAACACTTTAGAAACATTTTGCCATCACTCCCTAATTTAGTTATGAATACTGAAACATTTTTTCCATTGATTGCACAGGCCTAATATTGAAACTATGAAAATTGCATGCCCTCTTTTGTAGTTGGCTTGGATTTTTTTTAATGAGCTTCATTTTGCTGTCCAATTAATACTTGTTTTTAGGTAGGCCACTGGTCTCCCCCCATCTCTGTACAATGGAAGACGTCCACAAATGTATTTTTAAGTAGAGTCTTGATTTGTGCTTTTTCCATATTCTGTATATTGTATTTCTTAGCAGATGGTTCTTAAAATTAGAGTCAATAGATTTTTTTTCGTATATTAAGTATCCATGTCATCCATATCTTAAATTGTGTCCTTCTAATGTCAGTAGTCTTTTATTATTTAGAGTTATCAATTCTTTTATCCAAACCAGAGCTGCAGTTTTCTAGTATAACTTACAGTTTGGTAGAGCCAAACCCCCTCTGTCTTTGGCATCTTGCAGTTATTTAATCTTAATCCTTTTTTTGCCTTTCCAAATGAACTTGCTATTTTTTTTCCATTTTTTGAAGCCGGTATTATTTAATAATATTGGCATTGTTTGGAAAAGAAACATCATTTTACTGAGAACCTTCTTTTTAATTGTAGATATTCTTCCCAGAAAAAAAAGTCCCAGCTGATAATATAGTTTTAAATCTTTTTGTATTCCATTCCATGTTTTTTTTCAAAGTTGTTTTTATATAGGTCCATATTTTTCATAGTCATTTAGATTCCCAGATACTTGACTTTGTTGACAATCTCAGTACCTGTCCTTTCCTTCAGTATTCTCTGGTCTTGCTGCTTGATATTATTAATCTTTTTTTGTTTGTTTTCTGATTGGTAACTTTAAGTCCAGCCACTTTTTCCAAAGTCCTCAATAATTTGCAATATTTTAGGTATTGTCTCTATGGGCTCTTCTGTAGCTATCACCACATCATCTGCAAACAGCCTCAACTTGATGGCTTCCAGAGATTCTTGAGCAAGTGTAAATAGAGGAGAGATTCGATTTGGGTCAAGAGTGGAAATATTCTTCTATCTGCAGAGTTCTGGTAACTGGAGAAGGAGACATCATCTGACTCCATATAGTGACATTGATCAGAATCCTGTTGGGGACTTAAATATTTGTACTTATGTCTATAAGAATTAATCTTAGGCTGTTCTATAATGTCCTCATCCAGTAAGGGGCAGTTGTTACAAATGAACAATTGATTTCATTGTGTATCCAGAATGCTAATGTGGATCGGGACATTCTTGAGGATGTCTTGTTTTGTGATGTTGCAGTCTTAGTGTTTCTGCAGTTGAGTATCTATAGTTATCTAATACACATTTTGATAGAGGATCACAGAAATTTTTCAGTCAACATCCTAGACAAAGACCAGTATGTCCTGACATATTTGCTTTTCACCCATAAGAAAAAAGGAAGGTAGAATGGAGTTCCTGAAAGTGACATTTGAAATGTTGTTGGGCTGTCCGAGTGGAGGCTCTCATGACAATGGAAGAGCAAATCTGCTCAAGTTTATACTTGTTTTAAAGGAACTATCCAAGTTGCTGAATCCATTTTGGGAATCTGGTTCAGAACATTAAATAGTTCCTGTTCTGTTGCGCGCTGGGCCTGTGAAGAATTTCCTTTAGAACAGGACGTGCAACCTTTGCCCAGCGGGAAGCCAGGGGGCCTAAAGAGAAGTTCTCAGAGGTTTTTCACCACATATAGTCTTTAGATGGCTTGTGAAGTACAACAAAGTATTTTATTAATGAACAATCAAACAGAAACTGCTCTTGTCTTCAGTAAAGTTAAGCAAATGATTCCAAGCTTTTAGGCAACTGGGGAATTCCTAATCTTGCCCACGAAGGACAGGCAACTGTCTTCAATAACTTCTTCTTTAAAGGAAAATCCCTTTTTAACTTCTCCCAGGCTGACTGTAATCTAACCCTTACTGATGTGGGCTCCGCTGCCAGGTCGAACTGCTTCTCGAATGCTGAGTGGACCTACCAGTAAAGGCTTAGATGTTCTCCAGCTGGAGTTCTTTGGTCTTTAGGGCTGTTTTCCTGGAAATTCTTAAATGTTGAAGCTCTTGTACAGGGGAAGCTTGCACACATCCTATACATTAGCTTTCCTTGCTGAGACTAACTAAAAATGGCTCCCTTCCCTTCCCAATTGCCCTGAGCAAGGGGCGGTACCAAACTTAACAATGATGGACAGGTGACTTGCCCTATGACTGCAACCAAAGGAAGCCACCTATCTGCAGAGTCCCTGAAACCCAGGACTGCAACCAAACATTTAATACAAAGCAAATAAAGTTGGATCTCCTGGTACAGCTGTACCAGAACAGTTCCCTTAAAATCCATTTATTTCTTTTATTTATTCCCCTCTTTTCTTCTTAATGGGATTCAGACTAAAAACAAGAGTAGCTGTATTGGTCCATTGACATAGAAGTCATTATTATTATTATTATTATTATTATGTACCACTTTTTTCTTTAAAAGACACTCCAAGTGGTGAAAACAAGCTAAGAGTCATTAAGACTGATTTATTGACTGAGTGGGCAATGAAGAAAAAGTCTACTTTGGCTGCCTCTGCAAGCCAAAATAACAAATTGGCATTGCTCTCCATTTGAAAAATGGACCATTTATTCATGGTCACTCCCTTTTCAAGTTTCTCTCATTGAGTAAATAGTCATAGTTATGTCCCCCACAAAGCTTGAGGGCATGAAGGCACAGCATCATACGCTTGGAGCTTCATGCTCCATGTGCAGCAAAGAAGGTTCTCAACCCATTTCTTCTGCTCTCTCTGGACAATATGTCAAAAAGTCTTGCTCTGCTCCTCCTGCCTTGTTATTTTCCACCCTTCTTTCATGCAACCACCTGAAGCAAGCTGCTTTATCCTTCTGCAGAACAAGGCTGGCCCAGAAAAGACATGGTGAATAATTAATATGTTGACTTTAGACTCTAAACCCAAGTGAGCCATAACAAGTGCTTGGGTTTATGAAGGCATCTGGATTTGGGAATGCTTTTCTCATGCAAAGTCCTGTTTCAGGGATTGAAACAGTTCTTCCAAGCAAGCAACAAAAGGAGAGGAACAAAACTGTGCTGTTGCTAAGGCTAACCAAAATGTTTCTTCTGCTCTCAGTCCCATGATCAAGCCCTTCTCTCTGGAGCATTGGCTGAATACGAAAACTAATATGCATTCACTTCCTAAAGGTCAGTAAATACCCCAATAGTCACTGCCTGGAGCAATGTAAATATAAAGCAATGAAGAATGATTCACACAGACTAAAAATATCAAACAATTTAACAATTTAAACAAATTAGAACAGTTTAAAACCCTTACAGATTAGGCAAAATCATTGTTCACACACACTAAAGACTTTTATAGAAAGCAATGATGGAAAGAAGCCAGCATCATTGCTAAATGGTCTTTCAAATGGAGGCGTTCCATGAAAGAAAAAGCCATGCTACATAAATGTCAATTCATTGGTTCACTTGAAGTAGCTTTGTTCCATACATTTAGGATTTCAAGTCATTATATGAAACAAATGGGCAGAGTGATGCAATGAGATCAAGGGAGAAAGACTCCACAGTTGGTCAACCACCACTTTGTGGAGGGAGCAGGAAGGGCTAACATTCTTCTCTGTTTTATTTTATACTAGCTTGGGGACCTGGCTGTGCCCAGGTTATTTGAGAAAGTCATTGTTTGTCTGTACTTCAATATAATCTAGATCCAATGTCAGCTGGGTTCAGTGGGTGCAGGTGAACTACAACTCCCATATGAATGCCCCAACATCCATTGACTTTCTCCTCCAAACCACACCAGGATGTAGAGTGGGTCATGGGGGTTTTGAGTGCCAAGTGTGGTCCTGATCAATCATTACTGTGGGTCGCAGTGGTCTCAGGAAGTGAGTGAAGGTACTGCAAGTCCCATCATCGATGGTCCATCGGCCCACAAACCACACCAGCATGTAGAGTGGGTCATGGGGGTTTTGAGTGCCAAGTGTGGTCCTGATCAATCATTACTGTGGGTCGCAGTGGTCTCAGGAAGTGAGTGAAGGTACTGCAAGTCCCATCGTCCATGGTCCATCGGCCCACAAACCACACCAGCATGTAGTGGGTCATGTTATTTATTTATTTATGACATATATATGCCATGAAGTTATTTATTTATTTATTTATTTATGCCAAGTTATTTATTTATTTATTTACGACCCCGAAGGGGACTCAGAGTTCAATCTTGATCTGTCATTGGTGGGGTTAGGAATGGTCTCAAGAAATGTGTGAAGGTACAGCAAATCCCATCGTCATGGTCCTTCCTCCCCCAAACCACACTAGGATGTAAAGTGGGTCATGTGGGCTCTGTGTGCCAGGTTTCTTCTTGATTCGTGATTGGTGTGGGTCACAGTGGTCTATGGAAGTAAGTGAAGGTACTGCAAGTCCCATCATCCATTGTCCATTCTCCTTCAACCTGCATCAGGATATAGAGTGGGTCATGGGGGCCCTGTGTGCCAAGTTTGGTTCTGATCTGTTATTCTTGGGGGCTGCAGTGCTCTGTGAGTGCCAAAATGTTTGAAAGGGCTGCAAATCCCATCATCCATGGTCCATCCTCCCCCAAACTGTACCAGGAGGTAAAGTGGGTCATGGGGGTTATGTGTGCCAAGTTTGGTCCAGGTCCATCATTTGTGAGGGTCGCAGTGGCCTGTGAAAGTGACAACCAATCAGAAAGCTGCCACATACATACATACCCTGCCACAAACATACAAACACTGACTTTTCACTCCCAATGATTCAAATGAATGGGAAATGAAATATGCCTGATCTGGAACTGGTGCATTCTTCTTCCTTTGCCAGATCCCAAGCAAAGCAGTAGTTCCCAACTGTGAGTCCTATCTGTTGTTTGTCCAACCTGACAAAGGAGGAATAGAGGTGGCATAATCAGTTACTCTTATGGGATAATAGTTGAGTACAGAGTCTCTGTCTTTCTACAAAGCAGAATATATTCTTCCTGCTACAGTGGAACAAATTTTGGGTCCCCAGATGTTGTTGCCAGTTCAAATCCCGGGTCAGCATGAGCACCTGACTGTCAGTCCAGCTCACTGTTTACCTAAGCAGTTCAGAAACAGCTTAGAGTTGTAAGTAGAGAAATTAGGTGCCGCTAAAAAGCAGGGGAGGGATTTTATGACACCATAAAAGAAAAAGACCAGAAAATTCCAGCAACCAAATGGAAGGAGAAAGTCCTGATGGCTCTTCATGATAGAGCAGTGGTTCTCAACCTGGGGTCCCCAGATGTTTTTGGCCTACAATTCCCAGAAATCCTAGCCAGTTTAGCAGCTGTTAGGATTTCTGGGAGTTGAAGGCCAAAAACATCTGGGGACCCCAGGTTGAGAACCACTGTGATAGAGGATGGAACAACAGCACCCCAGTGTGGCTGGATTGAGCACAACATCCAAAGGTGCTGAAAAGCTGGACATCGACACAACATACCTCCTTTCTGCCTATTTCTGTCCCGTCTGTCTAAATGGCATTGAATGTTTGCCATGTATGTGTGCTGTGATCAATCCTGAGGAGATAGAGCAGAATATGAATAAAGTTGTTGTTGTTGTTGTTGTTGTTGTTGTTGTTCGCTTTTCACATAGTTACTGATGAAAATTTCTTGGAGTTGCAGTCAAAGAATATCTCGAATATTTCTGTATTTGTAATGTGGTGAGGCACCACTGCTCTTTGAAAGAGAGAAAGCCAAGAACCTTATAAAACTATGATTCCCATGATTCTATAGCATTGATCCATGGTAGTTAAAGTGGTGACTGGTACGCTTAAGCAGAATTTAGTCTGGTCCAATGCAAAAGGCACAATAAGTCTGCACAAAGGCAAGAGTAAAAAAGAACAGAAAACTTTACTCTTGTCAGCAAAGTCAAAACATAAACTTGCAATGTTGCATACAAAATAAACAGTGCAACAAACTTGCATAGTCCTTGTAAGAATTACAGAATGCAAAGAGCATGGCTTCTTTATCTTCCTTCAAATGAGCAGCGCAAATGGTTGAGCAGAATGCTATGAGCATAAGCTCCTCAGAGCAAAAGCTAAACTGTATTCTAAAACACCCACCGGGTGTGGCTCAAATTTACTAGCTGACCTAGATTAGCAGCTGCACATAATGATTAACAGTATAAGGTTTTCTTTAACACACACTTGATGTTGATCCTTTTTCAACTTACTGTAACTAACTGCATTCAATTATGTAGATGTGGCCTAAAATATTGGTCACAGTCAACAAAAGCACTCCCAGAACTTTATCAGGGTTCTTTATTGTAATAGTTGCCATTTTTTATTGTTATTTACAATCAAATATACCTCTGAGGATGCTTGCCATAGATGCAGGCGAAACTTCAGGAGAGAATGCCTCCAGAACATGGCCATATAGCCCAAAAAACCCTACAACAACCCAGTGATTCCGGCCATGAAAGCCTTCGACAATACATTGTTATTTATTTATTTATTTATCGTGTCAGGAGCAAACTAAACAGTTGTATTGCATTTTTAACAAACAAACAAACATACATACATACAAAGTTTGCAAGTTTGGTAGCTGATTAAATGGCCACTTGGAGTGCCTATGGTGTCACTATAAGAAGGTCCTCCATTGTGCATGTAGCAGGACTCAGGTTGCATTGGAGCAGGTGGTCAGTGGTTTGCTCCTCTCCGCACTCACATGTCGTGGATTCCACTTTGTAGCCCCATTTGTTAAGGTTGGCTCTGCATCTCGTGGTGCCAGAGCGCAGTCTGTTCAGTGCCTTCCAAATCGCCCAGTTTTCTGTGTGCCCAGGGGGGAGTCTCTCATTTGATATCAGCCATTGATTAAGGTTCTGGATTTGAGCCTGCCACTTTTGGACTCTCACTTGCTGAGATGTCCCCGCAAATATCTCTGCAGATCTTAGAAAACTATTTCTTGATTTAAGTCATTGGCGTGCTGGCTGATACCCAAACAGAGGATGGGCCGGAAATGTCACTGCCTTGGTCCTTTCACTATGGATTGTTACTTCTGGCAGATGTCAGGTGGTACAATACCGGCTAAACAGTGTAATTTCTCCAGTGGTGTAGGGCACAGACACCCTGTGATAATGTGGCATGTCTCATTAAGAACCACATCCACTGTTTTAGCATGGTGAGATGTGTTGCACACTGGGCATGCATACTCAGCAGCAGAGTAGCATAGCGCAATGGCAGATGTCTTCACTGTGTCTGGTTGTGATCCCCATGAGATGCAGAGCCAACCTTAAGAAATGGGCCACAAAGTGGAATCCACGACATGTGATTGTGGAGAGTCACATCTACTGTTATTCGCATCATTAAGAGCCACATCTACTGTTTTAGTGTGGTGAGATATGTTCCACACTGGGCATGCATACTCAGCAGCAGAGTAGCATTGTTAAGAAATTCTGAATGTTGATAGCCATATGGATTTTTTTGTTCCTCTGTGAACATATTTGCATAAAAACACCTCAAATACATCTTATTAAAATACTGTTCACCATCCTGTACACATTTTCAAGGGAAGAACCACATTGCAAAACGCAGAATGCACGAAAACAGAAGGATAATTGCATTCTTGTTTGCGTATTTGTTCACAAAGTTGAATTTGTTTTGAAACGCGAGCCAAACAGATCCCCGTTTATTTGTCATTATTACAGATTATGATTCGAGTCTGTCTGCTTTTGTAAGAAGGCCTCTTGCAGATTTCAACTCCATCATGTTCTCATTCAAAAAGGAAACAAATGAAGATACTTTTCTTTTTAGCGATTGCTTTTGTTGGTCAACCATGGCAATGTTCTCTTTGTCTCATCCAAAGAGGCAAAAAGAAACTAAAGAGCAACAGGGAAGAAAAGAATCTCTCCGGTTTGCATTTTCCTTTCCTTTTCTTTTTTTTCCTATAGTCTTCTTTCTTCTTTCACTGAAAGTGTCTATAAAATTTTTAAAGGAAAGTAGGTTGCTAAAACGAACTTAATTTGCCATGATAGATTGAGTCCATGCATCAGTGACTGTAATTGAATCTGTGACCTATTTCTTTAGTAAAGTAGAAAAAGTCTCTTGGGTTTTTGTCACTACCATCTTTTAATGAAATTCAAAAAAAAGGAGAGAGAGAGAAAGAGAGAGAGACTGTCAAAACGTCTACACTTTTCCTAGTCATTGTTAATGTTATTACTTTACAATTTGTTACTTTTTAATTAATCTTAATAAATGTGTACACAGTGTACCTTAGCAGCTGGAAATGCCTATATATCAATTCAAGGCTGACACGCTGTAATGGAAAATTAACAGGATTGAAAGGGCATGAAAAGTGGAGAATATCGAGACACATATTGGTTCTACTTACAGCATGCTTTATATCTCTAATTTACAGAGGCCATAATATTACTACTGCCACGAGTCGCCTAGCTAAAGTTAAAGATCTGTCAGCATTTTATTCATATCATCCACTACTATTTTGCTGAAGCTTTGTGACTGAGCAAGGAAAAAGAGGGAGAAAAAGAAGGAGAAGGCAAGGAAAAACCTCAATCCTGATTTATTTTTGAAAAAAAGGAGCCGGAGAAAATTCATTTTTTCAGATCTTAGATTGGACTAGAAAATCGTCAGAGACTCAGAAAAAGACACACATTATAGGGGTGTTAAGGCTTTGCTTATTTAGTACTGTAAGGACCCTCACAAGCACATAACCTAAATCTGTGGTTTCTAACTTACTTAGGAGGTCCCTCATTGTCCTAGTAGGATTGTCTTCCAAGATCAGTGTACTGGCGGTGGGTCCGTAGGTGACTGTGGAGCTCAATTCTTGACCTGCATGTTCTCCCGCAGTGAGGGCATCGGTTTCCAGGTGGAAGGTGGTCCTGGTCGGGGTTGGCTTCCTCGTTCTGAATATTTACATTCTGAATACCACGTTCTGAATACTTACTTAGGCGATCCCTCATTGCCCGAGTAGGATTGTCTTCCAAGATCAGTGTACTGGCGATGGGTCCTTAGGTACCTGTGGAGCCCTATTCTTCATCTGCATGTTCTCCAACAGTGAGGGCATTGGTTTCCAGGTGGAAGGCAGTCCTGGTTGAGGTTGGCTTGATGTGCCTTCCTCTTGGCACATTTCTCTCTTTCGCCCTCCATTCCTGCCGCTTCAAATTCTACAGCACTGCTGATCACAGCTGACCTCCAGCTGGATCGCTCAAGGGCCAGGGCTTCCCAGTTCTCAGTGTCTATGCTGGAGTTTTTAAGGTTGGCTTTGAGCCCATCTTCAAATCTCTTTTCCTGCCCACCAACATTCTGTTTTCCATTCTTGAGTTTGGAGTAGAGCAACTGCTTTGGGAGACGGTGATCGGGCATCCGGAAAACGTGGCCGGTGCAGCGGAGTTGATGGCAGAGGACCATCGCTTCAATGCTGGTGGTGTTTGCTTCTTCCAGCATGCTGATATTTGTCTGCTTGTTTTCCCACGGTTCATAAAGTAACCTCCTAATGTTCATGCTCTATATCAAAATGCCTGCATTTAAATAAAAATGCAGGTATTTCAATATAGAGATTGGAGTAGAGCAACTGCTTTCGGAGATGGTGATTAGGCATCTGGACAACGTGGCCGGTCCAGCGGAGTTGATGACAGAGGACCATCACTTCAATGCTGGTGGCCTTTGCTTCTTCCAGCACGCTGACATTTGTCTGCCTATCTTCCCAATAGATTAGCAGGATTTTTCTGAGGCAATGCTGATGGAATGGTTCTAGGAATTGCATGTGACGTCTATAGCTAGTCCACATCTCGCAGGCATATAGCAGGGTTGGGAGGACAATAGCTTTATAAACCAGCCCCTTGGTATCACTACGGATGTCCCGGTTCTCAAACACTCTCTGCTTCATTCGGAAAAATGCTGCACTCTCAGAGCTCCGGCAGTGTTGTATTTCAGTGTCAATGTTGTGGAGAGGTGGCTGCCAAGGTAGCGGAAATGGTCAACATTTTCTAATGTTACACCATTAAGCTGTGTTTCTGGCATTGGAGAGGGATGGGCTGGTGACTGCTGGAAGAGCTCTTTGGTTTTCTCCATGGTCAATGAGAGGCCGAGCTTCTCGTAGGCTTCTGCGAAGGTATTTAGAGTGGCTTGTAGGTCTTCTTCTGAATGGAGAATGGTCTTTTTAGGAATTTGTTAGGTCATTCAGGCAATTTTATGGTATCCTTCTCCTAGAAATTGATATAGAGTTGCATTGGAGGACCTAATACATTCCTAGGAGGGATACCACTGAGTATTATTTCGGTGCCATATATAGTAACATCTTTCTTTCAAACAAACAACACTTCTCCATGCACTCTTTCTACTTTTGAAACTCCTCAAAATCTTTATTGTCGAAGTACTGGACCACTCTAACAACTACCATGTCAGGCTACATAGAGAAGCCACTGAAATCCACAAGTACATGGACTTTGTCAACAGAAAGGAAGAAACTATGAAAATGTACAAAATCTGACAACCAGTATTAAAAACTCTAAAATCATAACAGTAACTAAAGAACAACACTCAAAAACAGGAATTCCAGACAAGGAACAATCAGGGCCAGCTAAGAAATAATAATAATAATAATAATAATAATAATAATAATAATTTGAAACACAACAAGATGAGTCCATAGAAAACAAGATCACTCTGCTGGCTGTTGTATTGGATCACACGTCGGACACTTCCCAAATGTCTAGAACTGTGTGAAGTATCAGCAAATAATGTGTGCAGATCCCAGTAAGGTGGCCATTTGCAGCTGGCAGATGATAATCTTGTCAGCGCCGATTGTGTTTAAGTGCAGGCCAAGGTCTTAAGGCACTGCACCCAGTGTGCCAATCACCAGTGGTACCACCTTTACTGGTTTGTGCCAGAGTCTTTGCAGATCAATCTTTAAATCCTCATATCGTGTCAGCTTTTCCAGTTGTTTTTCTTCAATCCTGCTGTCTCCTGGGATTGCAACATTGACTATCTTATTATTATCATCATCACCTTCATCATCATCATGGTTCAAGATGCCTTGTGCGAGTAAGGAAAATGGAATATACATTTAGAGAACAGCTGAAGCCCCAAATGCTCTATATTTTACAAATACTGAGACTCACCATCAGGACATAAAATCACATACCTTCCTAGTCTTTCAACACTCATCCTTGCCTGATTGTAGTTTTAGTATTTTAGGGCTTTATTGGTGGTTATTTCATTATATTGAAATTGTCTGTACAACTCTCTAAATGTGACGAATGGTGGCATATAAAAGTTTTAAATGAATGAATTACAATGCTGTCCGGGATAGACTCTCTTACACAGAGATATGCACCAACTTGAAATAGTTTTATGGTACCATACGAGCCTGGCAAATATTCTCCGTTAAGGATATTCAGTGTCTGAATTGGCTAAATTGATGGACTATAATGGCTCAAAAGTGGCAATTCTCCTCCATTAGGCTACCCAAACAAAAAGATTCCCTCAGCTGACTAGGTTATGCTTCGCTACCTTTCTTTTTAAAGATAACCCCTATTCCAAAATCTGCTATTTAATAACTCCCACTGTGTTCATGTTTAACAAGATCTAATGGATTATGACCAGTCCGACCTTTCCAGTGGTCATTCACAACAATAGGAAAAGAGGATTATTAAAAAAAACTAGAGTCATAAAGCCTATTTAATAACTATAAGTTAAACGTGTTAGTATCTCAGAAAGGAGTGTTTAATTTCTCAAGGAATTGTTTCATATACACTCGCAAACCGTCACCAGGCAGCAGCTAAGATAAGTACACATAATGAAGACAGAAAATAGATGACTCATTAAATAATGAGTAGGTATAATCTTGCTATTTCATGCTTGTGTTATCTTAATTTGTACTGATAATCACAACCGCAATGTTGCACCAGAAATTAAATAAATTGTATAAAATGACGTGTGATGGAGAACATTCAAGAGAAATAAGTTACTTCTATCCCATTGTTGGTTTCCGGATTTCTGAAGGACCTACCGAAGGATCTACCTGTTAAGAGAGCATCACTGAGTGGTTCTTATTTGTTATAGTGAAATAATCATTTATTGTTGTGTGCCTTCAAGTTGTTTCTGACTTATGGATACTCTAAGGCAGCATTTCTCAACCTGGGGATCGGGACCCCTGGGAGGGTCACAAGGGGGTGTCAGATGGGTCACCAAAGACCATCAGAAAACACAGTATTTTCTGTTCATTGTGGGGGATCTGTGTGGAAAGTTTGGTTAAAATCTCTCATTGGTGTGGTTCAGAATGCTCTTTGATTGTAGGTGAACTATCAATCCCAGCAACTACAACTCCCAAATGCCAAGATTTATTTTCCTCAAACTCCATCAGTGTTCATGTTTGGGTATATTGAGTATTCCTGCCACAGTTGGTCCAGATCCATCATTGTTTGAGTCCACAGTGCTCTCTGGATGTAGGTAAACTACAACTCCAAAACTCAAGGTCAATGCTCACCAAACCCTTCCAGTATTTTCTGTTGGGAATAGGAGTTCTGGGTGCAGTGTTTCTATCATTGGTGGAGTTCACAATGCTCTTTGATTGTAGACAAACTATAAACCCCAGCAACTAAAACTCCCAAATGACAAAATCAATCACCTTCCAATCCCACCAGTATTCAAATTTGGGTGTATCAGGTATTTGTGCCAAATTTGGTCCAGTGAATGAAAATACATCCTGCATATCAGATATTTACATTATGATTCATAACAGTAGCAAAATTACAGTTATGAAGTAGCAATGGAAATAATGTTATGGTTGGGGGTCACCACGACATGAGGAACTGTATTAAAGGGATCCTAGCATTAGGAATGTTGAGAACCACTGCTCTAAGGCAAACCAGGGCTTGCTGGGGCTGAGAGTGTGACTCACCCAAAGTTACCCAATGAGTTTCCATGGCCAAGGGGAAAATCAAACCCTGGTCTCCCAGATTCATAGTCCAACACTTTAAAAAAAATCACACCATGCATTTCATCTATTTAGGCATCAATGGGTAGGTTCACCAGGTGAAATAACATGGTTATCTAATGAGACGTTTGGAAGTGCCTTGGTTAGACCACACCTGGAATACTGTGTCCAATTCTGGGCACCACAATTGAAGAGAGATATTGACAAGCTTCTAGAACATGGCCATATAGCCCGAAAAACCTACAACAACCCAGTGATTCCAGCCATGAAAACCTCTGGACACATGGAATGTGTCCAGAAGAGGATGACTAAAGCGATCAAGGGTCTGGAGAACAAACCCTATGATGAGTGGCTTAAAGAGCTGGGCATGTTTAGCCTACAAAAGAGAAGACTGAGAGGAGACATGATAGCCATGTATAAATATGTGAAAGGAAGTCACAGGGAGGAGGGAGCAAGCTTGTTTTCTGCTGCCCTGGAGACTAGGATGCGGAGCAATGGCTTCAAACTACAGAAAAGGAGATTCCACCTGAACATTGGGAAGAACTTCCTGACTGTGAGAGCTGTTCATCAGTGGAACTATCTACCCCAAAGTGTGGTGGAGACTCCCTCTTTGGAAGCTTTTAAACAGAGGCTGGATGGTGCTGTGGGGGTGCTTTGAACGCGATTTTCCTGCTTCTTGGCAAGGGGTTGGACTGGATGGCCCATGAGTTCTCTTCCAACTCTATTATTCTATGATTCTAAGTGTTCATATTCCTTTCTGTGTTGTTTCATTAGCTGTTCTTGTTGTTATTTTTATTTAAATGGATGGCAGGAGGATAAATGATATTTTTGGTCTGAAGGACAAGAGAAGTGTAGATGTCTTTATGAAACCTTGTAGAGCCACTTCCAATAATAGTAGACCATTGGGCTGTTTTAGCTTTTTTCGGGCTATATGGCCATGTTCTAGATGCATTCTCTCCTGACGTTTCGCCTGCATCTATGGCAAGCATCCTCAGAGGTTGTGAGGTCTGTTGGAACTAGGAAAATTGGATTTATACATCTGTAGAATGACCAGAACTCTTGTTTGTTGGAGCAAGGTGTGAATGTTTCAACTGACCACCTTGGTTAGCATTTGGTAGCCTGGTGGTTTTTTGGTGTGGCTTGTTAGTGCCTGGCGGAATCTTTTGTTGAGAGGTGATTAGCTGTCCCTGATTGTTTCTCCTCTGGAGTTCCCCTGTGTTTGGGTGTTGTTTTGCTGTTATAATTTTTGAGTTTTTAATACTGGTAGCCAGGTTTTGTTCATTTTCATGGTTTCCTTCTTTCTGTTGAAATTGTCCACATGCTTATAGATTTCAATGGCTTCTCTGTGTAGCCTGACATGGTGGTTGTGAGAGTGGTCCAGCATTTCTGTGTTCTCAAATAATATGCTGTGTCCAGGTTGGTTCATCAGGTGCTCTGCTCTGGCTGATTTCTCAGGTTGGAGTAGTCTGTAGTGCCTTTCATGTTCCTAGATTTGTGTTTGGGCAATGCTGCTGCGTTTGGTGGTCCCTATGTAGACTTGTCCACTTATTGCGTATTGTGCAACAGCATCCCATAATAACAAACCAATTTGGAAATTTTGGAAATTTTGTGAAGTTCCCAATTTATTTATTTTTTAGAAAAATTCAGAATTTATTTATTTATTTTATTTACTACATTTATATACCGCTCCTCAGCCCACAGGTGACTCAGAGCAGTTTAAAGTCAATATCAAAGACATAAAATACAATGTAAAAACAATCAATTTAAATATAAAACCAAGTAAAACAATCAATATCAATTAAAAACATATATCAATTTGAGTCTCCTTGTTAAAAGCGTTATCGTCGAGTCGTTCCGTGTCTGGAAATGCTTGCTCAAAGAGCCATGTCCTGACCTGCTTTCGAAATGTTAAGAGGGAAGGGGCCAATCTAATATCCCTGGGGAGGGTGTTCCATAGCCGAGGGGCCATCACTGAGAAGACCCTGTCTCTCGTCCCCACCAACCATACTTGTGACAAAGGTGGGATCTAGAGCACGGCCTCCCCAGACGATCTTAAATTCCTGGAGGGTTCATAAGGGAAGATGCGTTCAGACAGGTAAGTTGGGCCAGACCGTTTAGGGCTTTATAGACTAAAACCAGCAGTTTGAATTGTGCCCAGTAGCAGACTGGCAGACAGTGGAGCCAATGCAACAATGGAGTTGTGTGCTCACCGTGTGCACACAACCCTTTAGCAACATGGCTGCCACTTGCTGGACCATCTGGAGCTTCCGGACAGTCTTATTTATTTATTTATTTGTTTATTATTTGGAGTGCTTCTACCCCGCCCTTCTCAACCCCCTAGGGGGGACTCAGGGCGGCTTACAAAAACAGGCACAATTCGATGCCCAACAATTCACAAAGTACAATATACAATTTACAATTTAACATCAGCAATTATCACTAGTTAAAACAATCACATCAATACAATAACAGTAATAAAATCATCCTGTGGTCAATGTTCGCCGATTTATAATTCCATAATCCATCCAGCATTGTCATTCTCCTTTCCTGCTCTGGTTGTCTTTGTCTTTGTCCATCTGCCAGCTTACCCAAAGGCCTGGTCCCAAATCCAGGTTTTTAACTTCCTCCTGAAGGAGAGGAGGGATATTGATGACCTAATTTCCCCGGGGAGTGCATTCCACAGGCGAGGGGCCACCACCGAGAAGGCCCTGTCCCTCGTCCCCACCAGTCTCACTTGTGATAAAGGTGGGGCCAAGAGCAGAGCCTCCCCAGAAGATCTTAAACTCTGAGGTGGGACATAGAAGGAGATACGTTCGGACAGGTATGCTGGGCCGGAGCCGTAAAGGGTCTTCAAAGGCAACTCCACATAGAGAGCATTGCAGTAGTCTATATGGGATGTTAGCAGAGCATGGACTACAGTGGCCAAGTCAGACTTCCCAAGGTATGGGCGCAGCTGGCGCACAAGTTTTAATTGTGCAAATACTCTCCTGGTCACCACAGAAACCTGGGGATCCAGGCACAGTGATGAGTCCAGGATCACACCCAAGCTGCGAACGAATTTTGAATCATTTTCTTTGGATCAACCAAGCCTACTTCCTATTATAATTCATGCAACCTGAAGCCATTGCTTTGTACTAGAATCAGAAACTCAGCTTTCCAAGTGGAAGAAAGAAAGTTACCATGACATAGGGACATTCCCATTTGAAACCATGTAAAGAATGCCATATTATTCAAGAGAGTGCAAGTAAAGAATAGATTAGAGGGGAATGATGCCACGTTACATAATGATGGCTAAGATCCACATGTAAAGAACATAGAAGTGAAGTGGAGGAACGTGTTTAGAATTCATTAACCTCTTTGACTTAAATATCCTCCCCCTTTTTTTCCAGAGGTTTGCAAGTCAGACTAGGCTCCAAAGAATAAAGACTTCAATGGAAGAATGAAATATCTCTCTTCTGTAGCAATGGCGAGGGGACCATTTGGCAGATGGTCAAAAGTCTGTGGAAAGACCCATAAAGCACAAGAAAGTGAATAGGAAAAGAGGAGAAGGCTTTAAAGCATTAAAACAGAGCACAGGTTGGGAAAGGACTCTTACAATAGTCAAGCTATTGAAGATTTTCATCACAGGCTACTGGCTGACGGCTCGGAGAGATTCAATTTGCTCTGCATCATAATTTATGGGATCGCGGCACAAAATGGTTTCTGCTGACGGTTTGTATTCAGAATTAATAGCATTTTACATCCACTTCTTTCTTTTATGTTTTGTACTTCTGCAAAGGCCTTGCAGAGGTTCTGCAAAGACAGAAGGTGCGTCATTTGACTGGTGGAGAAAGGGCTCTCTGAGGCTGGCAAAACCAGGATGTTTATTTATTTCGTATCAAAAGCATTGCATAAATTAGTATAAAACTGATAAAAAAAGGAGGGCAGGTGGCTAAATATCTTTTAATCAAAAACGGGCAACAGGAAAGGCATTATTTGTTGTTGTTGTTCATTCGTTCAGTCGTCTCCGACTCTTCGTGACCTCATGGACCAGCCCACGCCAGAGCTCCCTGTCGGCCGTTACCACCCCCAGCTCTCTCAAGGTCAGTCCAGTCACTTCAAGGATGCCATCCATCCATCTTGCCCTTGGTCGGCCCCTCTTCCTTTTGCCTTCCACTTTCCCCAGCATAATTGTCTTCTCTAGGCTTTCCTGTCTCCTCATGATGTGGCCAAAGTACTTCAACTTTGTCTCTAGTATCTTTCCCTCCAGTGAGCAGTCGGGCTTTATTTCCTGGAGGATGGACTGGTTGGATCTTCTCGCAGTCCAAGGCACTCTCAGAACTTTCCTCCAACACCACAGTTCAAAAGCATCGATCTTCCTTCGCTCAGCCTTCCCTAAGGTCCAGCTCTCACATCCGTAGGTGACTACAGGGAATACCATGGCTTTGACTAGGCGGATCTTTGTTGCCAGTCTGATGTCTCTACTCTTCACTATTTTATCGAGACTGGACATTGCTCTCCTCCCAAGAAGTAAGCGTCTTCTGATTTCCTGGCTACAGTCTGCATCTGCAGTAATCTTTGCACCTAGAAATACAAAGTCTGTCACGGCCTCCACGGTTTCTCCCTCTATTTCCCAGTTGTCAATCATTCTTGTTGCCATAATCTTGGTTTTTTTGACGTTTAGCTGCAACCCGGCTTTTGCGCTTTCTTCTTTCACCTTGATTAGAAGGTTCCTCAGCTCCTCCTCACTTTCGGCCATCAGAGTGGTGTCATCTGCATATCTGAGGTTGTTAATGTTTCTTCCAGCAATTTTCACCCCAGCTTTGCATTCATCCAGCCCCGCACATCGCATGATGTGTTCTGCATACAAGTTAAAAAGGTTGGGTGAGAGGATGCAGCCTTGCCGTACGCCTTTCCCAATCTTGAACCAGTCTGTTGTTCCGTGGTCAGTTCTGACTGTTGCGACTTGGTCCTTGTACAGATTCCTCAGGAGAGAGACAAGGTGGCTTGGGATGCCCATCCCACCAAGAACTTGCCACAATTTATTATTTGTAGCCTCCAATAATTCCTCCTCTGTACATGAGGCAGGGCATAGTGGACAAGCATACAGATGCAGAGTTGTCTGTTCTGCTTCACAGTCAAACAAAGTGTGGGATTATTTTAGGTAGTGCCATTTTGCCAGGTTGTCTTTTTATCTGCCAACTCAATTTCTGAGTCTGTTCCAAGATGCCCACCTCTTGGTTTGCCCCTGGAGGGGACCATCCATTTGGGGTTTCCTGGTCTAGCTGCCCAGAGGGATACCCTTGCTGTTGTTGGGGGCATGCAAAGAGGAGTGGTAGTTCTCATAAAGTTTTTCCTTGATTTGTATCTACTGGGAGGAGGCTGGTAGCCATGTAGTAGATGGCTTTCACAGTGTTCAACCTTATTTCTCTCACATTTAGAGCAACTTCCCACTGCACATCAGGGGGAGGGGGGGAGGACAATGCCAGCTAGCTTGTAGAGTTTATCAACAGGTGTAGGTTTAGGACATCCTGAGATTATTCTGCATGTTTCAAGGACTACGGCAGTGACATCTCCAGCTCATCCCCTGCTTGGATATCAGCCAGCATGTCAATGACTTAAATCAAGAAATAGTTTTCTAAGATCTACAGAGACAATTGCTGGAACACCTCAGCAAGCGAGAATCCAAAAGTGGCAGGCTCAAACCTAGAACCTCAATCAATGGCTGATACCAAATGAGAGACTTCCCCCTGGGCACACAGAAAACTGGCAACTTGGAAGGCACGGAACAGACTGTGCTCTGGCAGCACGAGATGCAGAGCCAACCTTAAGAAATGGGGCTACAAAGTGGAATCCACGACATGCGAGTGCGGAGAAGAGCAAACCACAGACCACCTGCTGCAATACAACCTGAGCCCTGCCACATGCACAATGGAGGACCTTCTTGCAGCAACACCAGAGGCACTCCAAGTGGTCAGATACTGGTCAAAGGACATTTAATCAACTACCAAGCTTGCAAACTTTGTGTTCTGTTTGTTTGTTTGTTTGTTTAAAAATGTAATGCAACTGTTTGGTCTGCTCCTAACATGATAAACAAACATTAACCTGCTTTTCATGGGCAGACTTATGCCAAACAGGGCAGGCATACTCGGCAGTTGAGTAAGACACGGTGGACATGGAAAGAACCTCCTTGAAGACAGTTGGGCATCCCCCGGGCAACATTTCTTGTAAGCAGCTAATCTTTCCAAACCCAAAAGTATTGCTTTTAAACATTTGAAACCAGGATGTAAATCTTCCCCATATGCAGTTTTGTTAGGGTTTGTCATTGAATTCTTGACAGCAGAAGGTGCCACTTCAACATCTTTAAACTTACTTGCCCAATGATGCAGAGAACTCACATCAACACAATCACCATAAACAACTTGCATTCTCCGATGAATCTCCTTTGGGGTGACACCTTCTGCTGTCACGAATTCAATGACTGCACATTGCTTAAGTTGCATTGACCGACAGTTTGCACAGGTTTCCATACTTCACACTTTAACAACACAACCATTCAATGCTATGGCTTGCTGCCAAAATGGAACTGTAGAGGAGAGTCTACTGAACAAGCCAATACCTGCTGCATACCGGTACTGCCATCTGTTGAGGAGTTACAAAGGTGGAGTCATTACTTTTCATTCAACCCTCGTATATAAAATATAATTGACTTGATTTGATTTTTATTCTTCCTGTTTCCAAACACAGGATACAAGATGGCTTACTACAAGGTCAAAATTAAATACCGGTGCTTTGACTCCATTCGTTTACTTTTCTTGGGTTTACCAACAGAAGGTAGGTCAAGATCATGTTGAGTTGGAGTAGATCAGCTAACATTAATGAGGAGTGTTTAATGAACAGTGGGGGAAGTTTGATACTGCTGTATGCTATTGATTTGGGACTAGAAAACAATGGGATAAATTGAATGTTCCATACTTCACACTTCAACAACACAACCGTTCGATGCTAAGGCTTCCCACCAAAATGGAACTGTAGAGGAGAGTCTACTGAACAAACCAGTACCTGCTGCATACCAGTACTACCATCTGCTGAGGAGTTACGAAGGTGGAGGCATTACTTTTCATTCAACCCTCATAGTTTCCATGTAAATTTCTACATACTCGGGATCTGAACTGAAATCTGAACAATTATGTGACTTATAAATGTGGCAGTGAATTTGAGATCTCTCTATTTTTTAAAAAAACGAATAATTGCAAACTCCCCTGAGTTGAAGGGGCATTCTACAATGGACATTTTTCTTCGTTCCAATTACCTTTGCACAGAAGCAGATTTTAATCCATGGCTGTTGTGCTGACGGAATACCATAGCAATCTCCTGTTGGTTTTGCTTGCAGTGCAGCCGACGCAACACTGAAGAGGCCAATTTGAATCAAGTGTCTATATTCTTAAGTCAGAAATAGGTAGAATAAGTGTAGTTGAATGGCTACGAATCAAGGTCTCATCAGGATTGATTATTAAACTGAGAAGACAATCAGGTTATACATCAGTAGACGTCTCTCTTAATATTTATATGGTCAGCACTTCCATTTTTGCTGAAACCTAGCAGTTAAAATGCATTATAAGGCAGTGCAGACGGGGCCATGGTCTAACCTACCAGAGACTTTGTGAGCATAGGGCAACTTACAGATCTTGCATTTATGGGGTTTGTCATATGTCAAAGTTGACTTGAAGGTACCTTAAATCCCATACTGGGAGAAAAGCAACATATAATGCAATAATACAGGTTTTTATTTTATTTATTTTTTTGCATCCTGTTCAGTGTATAGAAAATGGAAAGCATTCCAGACCTCAAACAGGAGACATTCTTTCTAACCTGCTAGACCTTTAAAGGACATGCTTTGGGGAGAAAAGTTTATTTATTTATTTGCTTCATTTATATACCACTTTTCTCACTCCTATGGGGACTCAAAGCTGTTTCCAGCATATTCACGGCAAAATTCTATTCTGTGAAGAGAGAAGGGTGGTGGGAGGAGGTGGGAGGAAAAAAATATAATATGAATGATTCTGTAAAGAATGTGAATAGATAATATAGAAATATGTTGTTATAATGTATGCTTTGTTGTTGTTCATTCGTTCAGTCGTCTCCGACTCTTCGTGACCTCATGGACCAGTCCACACCAGAGCTCCCTGTCAGCCGTCACCACCCCCAGCTCCTTCAAGGTCAATCCAGTCACTTCAAGGATGCCACCCATCCATCTTGCCCTTGGTCGGCCCCTCTTCCTTTTGTATGCTTAAGATAGACAATTATTATCTGCTCAAATATGCCATTTTCTTTTCAATAAAAATCCTTAAAAAAGAAAGGGGAGAAAGAAGAAGTGAAAGATAAGGGGAGGAAGAAGGGAAGAGGAAAAGAAGGAAGGAGAGAATGAAAGAAAAAAGGGAAGGAAGGAGAGAAAAAAAGATGAGAAAGAGGAAGGGAAGGTTGGCCACAGCAACGCGTGACGGGTACAGCTAATAAATAAAAATAGATGAGGGGCCACCACTGAGAAGGCCCTGTCTCTCATCTCCACCAGTTGTGATTGCAAAGGCTGGAGCAAGAGGAGGGCCTCCCTGGATGACCTTAGCCTCCGAGATGGTTCATAGAGGGAGATACAGGCAAACTGG